>NC_137234.1:3790179-3880179 GCF_949987685.1 Ammodytes marinus
GAGGGAGGTTTTCCGTGAGTAAACTATTTGTGTCAAGTTCGCTCCGATACAGAGTGGGAGAGTTCATATTTTTTGTTGAACGTTATGCCAAGCCATTCTGCCTTATATGCCAGGTGTCATTTGCGCATTTCAAGGCTTCAAATCTTCAGCGCCACTTCAGCTCTCTCCATGCTAAAAGTAAGTCCCACAAAGCAACATGCATAGTAAGAGAAAAACGCTATTTTAAATTGTTATATTTTTGTTTGTGGACTTGGTTGAACTGAGAGTTTGTGTGTGAGGCAGTGCACACAATGTTCATTGTTGAAAATGACTGCCCTGTCGTCTTTAGTCCAGTCCTGTCATTATCACAGGGGCGGCCTTAACGATCTGGGGGCCCGTTTCAAGTCCTAGTGTGGTAGTTTTTTTTTTTTTTTTAAATAAATAATGCTTGTGCATACATGTGCAAGCTCCCCGCGAAAATAAAAACGCCCCCCCCCCCCTGAAATCTTACTGGCCACTCCAGTGCCCCCCCCCCCCCCCCCCAGTTCAAATGTTATTTTTTATTTTCATTTTATTTTTTTAATTAAATTTTTTTCCTGATATGTATCCTAGTTCAGAGATGATATGTATTATTTTTTCTTTCTTAACTTTTTTTGATAGGTAGTTGCCAAGTTCATCACACAAACACTCCAATCCACTGATATGAGATCAGTTTGCAATTTTAAATTACTAAATTAATGGTAGGACTGTGGCCACTAGAACTGGTCTCTGGTCAGCAAAGGTCTTGAAAACAGCATAAGTGTGCTTGTGACATGCGTGCCACCCATGCACGTGTATAGGCACGTGTCCCAGCAGATTTTTGAAATCTGAATAAAAAAATTTAAGTTTGTAGTTAGCGAGTGTAACATGTTCTTAGCAAGGGCAGACTTTCATAAATAAAGGTTTATATTTTTAGCAAGATATTTGGTTAAAAGCTAGTGGTCATCCGTCCCTCTGTGCAGTTGTTAGGCATCTGGCTGCTAGCAAGTTATGTTGTCTTGCTAATTTTACTATTCATCTGAGCTGAAATAAATATTGACTTTTTCCTTTATTATCTTCGCCAGAATGCACCAGAATGCTTAGATTACATGTTAAAAACACAAAAAAATCTTCTGGGGGGGATGCCCCCAGACCCCCCTTCAGGGGTTTAGTTTTCTGACAAACATTACAATGGATACTAACATGATTTGGGCATTTGGGATTATAAATCATCTTTGAATTGGTTGTACAGCATATCACATGCTATTCATTCAGGTGTGCGATGGCCACCCCACTCTAACTCTGTGGCCCACCTTGGCCACCCCCAGTCAAAATTTCCTGGAATCGCCACTGTGTGTACCCGTGTGTACGATGTGGCTCTTTGCAGTAACACAGTAAAAAATGTGGCTCTTTGTCTCTGACTGGTTGGCCACCCCTGCACTACACCACCGGAGCGCCCCGACTTGTAGCACCTTTAATGCAGTGTAATTACAGTACATTGGTATCATAGCTCCACATATAACCACAGGCTGTACATACAGTAAACAGGCTAATAATACATCACATGTAGTGAGTTGCAGTTTGAGATTTCCCAAAAGTAAAGTGGGATTTGATCTCAGCTGGCAAGAGGTTCAGATTGATGCATATCTACATGAATCAGCTTCTAAATCCAGGCTGCTCTCACACACACACACACACACACACACACACACACACACACACACACACACACACACACACACACACACACACACACACACACAGCCTTACTGGTGTTCCTTAAACAGCTGTTCTAAGTAAATCTTGACCCCACCCACCCACCCACCTCAGGGAGGATAGTTAAGTCTGACCCCTCATTACAACACTTTACAAAATAGAAATTGCCACTGAGTCACTTGTTACAGTATTAATACAGTATTGTTTATACATACACCTGTATCCTGTTTAAAGGTGCATATGTACTGATGGTCTCGTTTGCTGTTACTTGTAATTTATGATCATCAGAGGAAAAATTAGACTGTTTCAGAAATATTGTCCGACCTCAAAAGCAAAATCAATTTAAACATAGATGGGAAATTAACATAATACTTCAGCAGGTCTTCTTAAAATACATTACTTGGGTGTTCTCCGGTGGTGTAGTGGATACAGCGCGTACCATATTGGCTCCAGCCTTCATTGCAGTGGTCGCGGGTTCAAATCCGACACGTGGACCTTTACTGCAGGTCATCCCCCCCCCCTCTCTCTCTCTCTCTCTCTCTCTCTCTCTCTCTCTCTCTCTGTCTTCCTATTTCAACTCTGTCTAATAAAGCTTGAAAATGCCAAAAAATTCTCTTAAAAAAAAAACATTACACTCAAACAGACCACATAAAGCCCTTGACTCTGCTGACGTCTTTTCAGCTTTCACTATTAAACCAAATCTCGTTTATCATCGGCAAATTCCCCTTTCAACTTTATTTATAAATTTTTAGAGGTTTTTTTTTTTATGAACATGGGGTGGGTTCAAATCCGACCCGTGGACCTTTACTGCAGGTCATCCCCCCCCCCCCCGCCCCCTCTCTCTCTGTCTCCCCATTTCAACTCTGTCCTATCTAATAAAGCTTGAAATACCAAAAAAATGATCTTAAAAAAAAAAATGCAGTATGTGTTACAGCCATTCTTTAGTTCAATAAGTGTATTAATTGTTGACGATGTGTATTTGTTGCAGGGGGCGTGGTGTGTGCCACCTATTAATTGCACGGTAGAATGGCAGCCGGTGAGTCCAGCCAAGTCACAACCTGGAGTAGAAGCTGTGGTTACATATAATTTTGACCACTCTGATTTCAATGTTTGTTTAGCAGCAACTCAAGCTTTTCGTTTAGTCTAGCATTTATTTGTTATTTTGAAACCCTTTTTTTGCTAATTTTTGGAAACCTTTTTGTTCGTAAATAAATACTTTTTGGATGGAAGAAATCAAAGTTTCTGAGTGCGTATATCAAACCACCACAGTTAATGCCCCGGAGGCATCATCGACTAGAGCTGCATTCCAATAGTAGTTGCATTTCCCCTCGTTCATTTACCCTCAGCCCTTGGTATGACGTAACAGCATACGTTGCATGGAGGGAACTTGGAGCGCGGAGGGAGACTGGGCGGGGGAGGGGCGGGGGATTTAAATGGAACCCACTTGCCCACTTGCCCTTGTAGTCGCAATGGACCGTCAGTTACATAGGTAGTTCTGAATGCAAATAATACAGAATTATAACATTCTGCTAAGGTAGCCTATGTTGCAGAAAACCATTTCCATAGCATAACAAACATTGAATTTCGACACGGTAACTCAGATTATGAAGATATTGTTACTTACACATGTAAATTGTTTGCTCCGACATATTTTCTTATGTATGTTAGTTTCAACCAAAAACATTTGTTTTAAATAGTCCTCTAATTGGCAGCCATCTGTGTTATAGCAGCAATGTGTAAACTGCAATACATTCACTGGATTGTTCCTATGGGAATAGGATAGCCTAATTGAGGCGTTTTGAAATATATTTATATATATATATTTGTCCTGCGGGTGGCCGCGATGTCCCTAAAAGCATACAGTCTACCGGAAAATAAAAGGAGAAGAAGAAGAAGACGAACTGCAATGCACTGTGGGTGAGGGTCTATATCACGAAGTTGACTTCAGTTTCCAGACAATTGGAACGACACTTAAGATGGTGGCGGGGATTCCCCCGAAGGCAAGTGCCTAGGGAAAGTGAACGAGGGCCTGTTGAACGGGTATTGGAACGCAGGGTCGGATGCCGTGACAGCCACTTCAGTCGACTCTTGTGTGTCATCCAATGCATTGCCAACCAGTGGCCAACCATTGTAAGAGCAGCCACAATTAGTAAAAACCAAGATGGCCGACAGGGAGCAGGAAAGTTGTTTAGCTCAGGAATATCCTGTAAATACTTCTAAAATAGGAGAGCCTGGCAGGTAAAAAAAATATGGCAACATCAAGTAACATCTTAGGAGTCATATAGTTGTTTTCCAATTATTGATTTTACATTGGGAGGAAATTATGTTTAATCACCTGTCCACTAAATTGGACATCATGCATCACCGACTTCAATAAATACTATGACTGCAGATGTGTTGTGCTTGAAAAAGCTTACTTTGCTGTAACTTTTTGGTTTTAAATCAATTGATTTATGTTATTAGAATGCAACTTGAGGTATTTGTGTAAAAAAAAAAAAAAAAATCCAGATTATTCTATTATGTGTAAAACAGTTGGTGTCACTATGATGCCAATTTTCATATAACAATAGCTTTGATGAAGTGATGTACAAGTCAGTAGGCTGTACTACTGAATTACACATGAAAAAGAAAAATTGGAGAATCAAGGAAAAAGTTGTCTGTTATTTTCATAGAAAATTTTTATTGAAAAAAATTATTCCACGCTTTTGCATTAGATTGAAATATTGGAATATGTTAATATATGTGAACAGGCATTGAAAATATATATTATTTTATAGTTTTCAGATAATATATAATTTTTTTTCACTGTTTTGTTAAATAAATAAGTGCAAAGTTGAGAAGTCAAAACGCATGGAGTCCACCCGAGTGGACATGTGTAAAACTCTCTGAAAAATGTGTTTAAAAAAAAATTAAGTTATATTTTTTCTTTTCATGCCTAAAGAAGTATAAAATCACTTGAGAAAAAAATCCAGACTAAGGATATCATAATTCATGCATGAAAGGGTTAAAATATAGTAGCACATTTCTGACTTAACCCAGCATACCTACCAATGTATTTTGATTCCCTTACACTCACACAATTTTTTAACAGATCAACAGATCTCTACAAAATAATCCATTCACACAGAGACATTGTTCTTCTTTAGTATTCACTAAAATGTTCTCAATTTGCACGTTTTCTATGCTACTAGTTTCTGGTAAGATACATTTACACTAATTGACTGCACCAAATATTGCACTTTTTTGTATTTCTGCACATGACATTAAATCATTTGAAATCTGTTGGTGGTATTGTTGAAATAAATAACACTTAAAAAACAAAATCAACAACAAATTCTTCACACACAAATGAAAAAAGGCGGTTCTCTACATGAATAACCAAACCAACCTACCCTCAAAACTATAAAGTTGGCCTATGTTTGGTTGCAACATTTAGGCTTAGTTCATTCTCCTCTCATCACTGAAAAAGCACTGAAATCATTACAAAAAAGTTCTTAATCTTTTAACTCAAATCTGTTCCTTCAATTATTTCCAACTTCTTTGTGCCTTGTGTCTTTCTTTGCATTAAGAACTTTTTTAGGTCTATTTTAATTTTTAGAAACAATAAGAAAGCAGTACCTTGGTGGTTACGGCAATAATTAAAACAGGATGATGCTGCTCGTCAGCTTCATTGTGGTAGGACCCGTCTGGTTGGTCAATTGGCCAGGTTTCTGAAAAACTGGTCAGACCTGGCTGGTCGTGTCAACCTGAAGACTTATGTCAAAGCCTTTAGAAGGTATAGTCCCCAAAGGGAAATTCTTTTTCACAAAAATGTACGTTATGTGGAGAGAGAATTTAAAACTGTTTGTAGACTCAGGAAAATTACAGAGTAACTAATGTAGAAGAACTACAAAAGGTACCCAACCTGTTTTTTCATGGGGTCCAAATACTTTTCACAACGACACCCAGACACAAGTAGAAGATAGGCCTACATGTGTTTTCGGTGAGCAGGAACGACTCAGGAAATATAATCCAGACAAAAGTTTTTAATATCAAAACCCAATCGTGTCACCATTTGGCACACAAAGGGTTTATAGGATGGATTATGTTTGAAACAGTTACACTCCGCTGTGCTCAATCTGAAACATTTTGAACATTTCTGCTTTTTAAATGGCCGTAAGCGGAGCCGCGGCTCTGTGTAAACACCCAACTTTGAATAGATATTGACATAAATATCTAAAAATAAAGTTTAGTTTAGTTAGGTTCTTGGCTTCCAAAGACCATGGGCCCCCCAAGTGGCTGGGCCCTAGAAAGCCTTCCCACTTTCTACCCCTTATGGGCAGGCCTGCCCACACAAATGGCTGGGCCCCTGAACACCTCCAGTCAATGGGCCCCCCTTACCCATTACTCCTATCAACAATGAGTGTGAGTGCGCTCATCCCTCAATAAACACATACATGTATTTGTAGAGAGACTAACTATCTTATCAACCAGGGACTTGCAGGGACAGTTGGGGGAGCAAGGGCTCATTATTATTTTAAAATAGTAGCACATTTCTGACTTAACCCAGCATACCTACCAATGTATTTTGATTCCCTTACACTCACACAATTGTTTAACAGATCAACAGATCTCTACAAAATAATCCATTCACACAGAGACATTGTTCTTCTTTAGTATTCACCAAAATGTTCTCAATTTGCACGTTTTCTATGCTACTAGTTTCTGGTAAGATACATTTACACTAATTGACTGCACCAAATATTGCACTTTTTTGTATTTCTGCACATGACATTAAATCATTTGAAATCTGTTGGTGGTATTGTTGAAATAAATAACACTTAAAAACAAAATCAACAACACATTCCTCACACACAAATGAAAAAAGGTGGTTCTCTACATGAATAACCAAACCAACCACCCTCAAAACTATAAAGTTGGCCTATGTTTGGTTGCAACATTTAGGCTTAGTTCATTCTCCTCTCATCACTGAAAAAGCACTGCAATCATTACAAAAAAGTTCTTAATCATTGAACTCGAATCTGTTCCTTCAATTATTTCCAACTTCTTTGTGCCTTGAGTCTTTCTTTGCATTAAGAACTTTTTTAGGTCTATTTTTATTTTTTATTTTTAGAAACAATAAGAAAGCAGTACCTTGGTGGTTACGGCAATAATTAAAACAGGATGATGCTGCTCGTCAGCTTCATTGTGGTAGGACCCGTCTGGTTGGTCAATTGGCCAGGTTTCTGAAAAACTGGTCAGACCTGGCTGGTCGTGTCAACCTGAAGACTTATGTCAAAGCCTTTAGAAGGTATAGTCCCCAAAGGGAAATTCTTTTTCACTAAAATGTACGTTATGTGGAGAGAGAATTTAAAACTGTTTGTAGACTCAGGAAAATTACAGAGTAACTAATGTAGAAGAACTACAAAAGGTACCCAACCTGTTTTTTCATGGGGTCCAAATACTTTTCACAACGACACCCAGACACAAGTAGTAGATAGGCCTACATGTGTTTTCCGTGAGCAGGAACGACTCAGGAAATATAATCCAGCCAAAAAATTTTAATATCAAAACCCAATCTTGTCACCATTTGGCACACAAAGGGTTTATAGGATAGATTATGTTTGAAACAGTTACACTCCGCTGTGCTCAATCTGAAACATTTTGAACACTTCTGCTTTTTAAATGGCCGTAAGCGGAGCCGCGGCTCTGTGTAAACACCCAACTTTGAATAGATATTGACATAAATATCTAAAAATAAAGTTTAGTTTAGTTAGGTTCTTGGCTTCCAAAGACCATGGGCCCCCCAAGTGGCTGGGCCCTAGAAAGCCTTCCCACTTTCTACCCCTTATGGGCAGGCCTGCCCACACAAATGGCTGGGCCCCTGAACACCTCCAGTCAATGGGCCCCCCTTACCCATTACTCCTATCAACAATGTGTGTGAGTCCGCTCATCCCTCAATAAACACATACATGTATTTGTAGAGAGACTAACTATCCTATCAACCAGGGACTTGCAGGGACAGTTGGGGGAGCAAGGGCTCATTATTATTTTAAAATAGTAGCACATTTCTGACTTAACCCAGCATACCTACCAATGTATTTTGATTCCCTTTAACAGATCAACAGATCTCTACAAAATAATCCGTTCACACAGATAGTATTCACTAAAGCAAACAGTTTTTTCACAATTTGCACGTTTTCTATGCTACTAGTTTCTGGTAAGATACATTTACACTAATTGACTGCACCAAATATTGCACTTTTTAGTTTTTCTGTACATGACATTAAATCATTTGAAATCTTTTGGTGGTATTGTTGAAATAAATAACACTTAAAAAACAACATCAACAACAAATTCCTCACACACAAATGAAAAAAGGCGGTTCTCTACATGAATAACCAAACCAACCTACCCTCAAAACTATAAAGTTGGCCTATGTTTGGTTGCAACATTTAGGCTTAGTTCATTCTCCTCTCATCACTGAAAAAGCACTGCAATCATTACAAAAAAGTTCTTAATCTTTGAACTCGAATCTGTTCCTTCAATTATTTCCAACTTCTTTGTGCCTTGTGTCTTTCTTTGCATTAAGAACTTTTTTAGGTCTATTTTTATTTTTTATTTTTAGAAACAATAAGAAAGCAGTACCTTGGTGGTTACGGCAATAATTAAAACAGGATGATGCTGCTCGTCAGCTTCATTGTGGTAGGACTCGTCTGGTTGGTCAATTGGCCAGGTTTCTGAAAAACTGGTCAGACCTGGCTGGTCGTGTCAACCTGAAGACTTATGTCAAAGCCTTTAGAAGGTATAGTCCCCAAAGGGAAATTCTTGTTCACTAAAATGTACGTAATGTGGAGAGAGAATTTAAAACTGTTTGTAGACTCAGGAAAATTACAGAGTAACTAATGTAGAAGAACTACAAAAGGTACCCAACCTGTTTTTTCATGGGGTCCAAATACTTTTCACAACGACACCCAGACACAAGTAGCAGATAGGCCTACATGTATTTTCCGTGAGCATGCAGGAACGACTCAGGAAATATAATCCAGACAAAAGTTTTTAATATCAAAACTAGGGCTGTCAAATTAACGCGTTAATTTCGATGAATTAATCACAGAAAAATGAACGCGATTAAAAAAATGAACGCAGATTAATCGCACTTCTATAATGCCCTTTGACCCGGTGCAAAAGAGGTGCGGAGGGAGAAAAGTAAAGAGAGAAGCAGAGCTCTATGGACGGTTTATGGGATGCATGAAGGTAGGAAGACATCTTACTTATTTCTCTTCAGTGTCCGTGCATTATTGATTTAGTGGGTGCAACAATGTAGGCTAGGTTCAAAACAGTAGGCCTATCTCTCAATCTTCCTCCAATTTTGTTTGCTAGCTGTCTCGCATAAACGGACACCCGCCCCGTGTGTGTGTGTGTGTGTCAATATTTTTGCCTATGAGTAGGCTACGAAATGGTGGCAGTGCAGCGCTGTCTGTTGTGGGAGATGGAAAGTAAATATCTAAAAATAAAGTTTAGCTTAGTTAGGTTCTTGGCTTCCAAAGACCATGGGCCCCCCAAGTGGCTGGGCCCTAGAAAGCCTTCCCACTTTCTACCCCTTATGGGCAGGCCTGCCCACACAAATGGCTGGGCCCCTGAAAACTTCCAGTCAATGGGCCCCCCTTACCCATTACTCCTATCAACAATGAGTGTGAGTGCGCGCATCCCTCAATAAACACATACATGTATTTGTAGAGAGACTAACTATCTTATCAACCAGGGACAGTTGGGGGAGCAAGGGCTCATTATTATTTTAAAATAGTAGCACATTTCTGACTTAACCCAGCATACCTACCAATTTATTTTGATTCCCTTTAACAGATCAACAGATCTCTACAAAATAATCCGTTCACACAGATAGTATTCACTAAAGCAAACAGTTTTTTCACAATTTGCACGTTTTCTATGCTACTAGTTTCTGGTAAGATACATTTACACTAATTGACTGCACCAAATATTGCACTTTTTAGTTTTTCTGTACATGACATTAAATCATTTGAAATCTTTTGGTGGTATTGTTGAAATAAATAACACTTAAAAAACAACATCAACAACAAATTCTTCACACACAAATGAAAAAAGGCGGTTCTCTACATGAATAACCAAACCAACCACCCTCAAAACTATAAAGTTGGCCTATGTTTGGTTGCAACATTTAGGCTTAGTTCATTTTCCTCTCATCTTTGCATTAAGAACTTTTTTAGGTCTATTTAAATTTTAAATTTTTAGAAACAATACAGAAAGCAGTACCTTGGTGGTTACGGCAATAATTAAAACAGGATGATGCTGCTCGTCAGCTTCATTGTGGTAGGACCCGTCTGGTTGGTCAATTGGCCAGGTTTCTGAAAAACTGGTCAGACTTACCATTCCAGGTTTCAGTGCTATATATACCGGCGAGTTTTCCTTCACAACACACTCACCTGTCTGCTTCTCACCTGTCTGCGTCAGGATCAGCACTACAGCAAAGGTAACATCTGGTTTACTATTTTGAAACTTAAAATATCTACGAGTAACTTTTACATATGTCTGAAACCGTCTAATTTTTCCATCTTATAATAATAAATGACATGTAACAGCAAACGAGACCATCAGTGCAAATAATGCTATTTTTATATAGCTTTTCTTAATGCCTTTGTCATGGGTACGCTCACCCAAGAACAACAGCTGGCGTGGTAAAAACACTACGCTATCACTTTTGTCCAAAGGGGGTGCAATAATATACAAAAACTGAAAGTTCCTCGGAGCACCTTAAACTCCTTTTTCTGTTAATTATTTTCTAGATGACTTCAGGTTTCCACTTGGTGTTCCTCCTCAGTCTGACTGGAGGACTGTTGTTTTCTGTGAGTAAACATTTTGAATCGTTAAAGGGTCACTATGCAGTTTCAGAGGAGGGGCATTTGTTCACATTAGCACAGCCTGCAGTTTAATTCTATCATATAAAATCATTTTAAATTGCCTGTAATCAAATGTAAGAGATTTGTTTACATTCACAGAGCCTGCAGTTAGTTTACAGAACATATTTTCTCTAAAGGCAATTCTTAGCAGTGAATAATTCTGTCATCATAAAACAAGACGACATGATTATGGGGCACCTGGGACGTAAGACTAGAATATGTTTGTAAACCAAACTGTGTGGGCCCTGCTGCTGTAAACAACAACAGTGAGACATTAACTGTTCAGGAAGCTTTCTAACTTCAAACAGTGTTCCAGGGATCATATTTACCTGTGAGGAAAGTTTGTTTATCCAGTTATGAGAATATACCCTAGAAAATGTTTCACTTCTCTGACACACTCAAAAGTTACACACTACACCTTTAAATGTGCAATTTCCAAGCTGATTAATGTGTTTATATTCACAGAGGTCCGCCAGTGTTGAAGGACAAGCTCCAGGTTGGTTCTTATGACTTATTTAATCATGTTGTATGATGAGGTTTGATATAATGAACAGCCTAGGTAAAAACATGAATAAATGACCATCAACCTTACCTGGTATTTACACACTAATAGCTTTTTTTCACAAAATATTTATTGCATTTTTTTTCACAACACACATAAACTAACACCTGCAACATACAAAAAAATAAAAATAATTACCCAAAAATGAAAAAGGCAACGTATGTAGTTAATAGAAAAGAAAAAAAGATAGACTTGACTTGAAGCGTGCTGGACGGAAGAGTTGACTTTTTTCTTTCTTGATATTGAATTTCATCTTTTCTCTAATAATAAATAAATAAAAATGTTCCTCTTGTTTTTCTCTCTTTCCTGTGGCCCTAATACTTTCCTTTCCTGTTTACTCAGCTTGTCTCACTGGTTGGGCCGCTTACGGCTCTCGCTGTTTCTTTGTGTTCCACCATCCTAAGACCATGGCCGAGGCAGAGGTACGTCTGTATTACTGGTTGGTTCTCCTGTTCAGAACCTGTTTGCATTTCATCCCCAGAACTTAAAGGTGCTACGAGGAACCTTTGAAATATTTCTGAAACTGTCTAATTTTTTCTCTGATGATCATCCATTACATGTAACAGCAAACAAGACATTCTCCCATGCGTTACATCACACATGGGAAAATGTAGGGTTAGGATTAACAGGACAGCTGGGCAAAGGGAAGACTGAGGGAAGAAAAACCTCATTCATTATATTATAATAGTGATTTAATAATGATAGAAAGCTGGTTCCGTATGGGTGAAGTATTCCTTAAGTTGCATAATGACTGTATTTCTCTGTCCCTGTACTATGGAGGACCCCCTTTGAAGTGGACAACTTGAGAGGGGATATGCGACTACTTTCAATGTGCCTTGTGTACTATTGATGTTACTTAAGTTGCATACTGACTGTATTTCTCTGTCTCCCTAATCAGCTGACCTGCTTGTCCGTTGGTGGGAACCTGGCCTCCATCCACAGTTTGGAAGAAGACAATGCTCTCACCATTCTGGTTCGCAAACAGCTCGGCAACATGGTTCAATTCTGGTTTGGGTTATTTGATTCTATTCAGGTAAGACATTTTTCACACTGACACTCCTAATTTATTTATTTTAATTTTTTCATGTATGGTATGTTATTTCGTATTGTATCTTGTACAGCACTTTGGTCGACTGATGCTGTTTTTAAATGTGCTATAGAAATAATTTGACTTTGACTTTATGAAGATTATGTTTTTCAATCAACCCCAAACTGCTCCATGGGCGCTTTACTATGGCTGACCCTGTGTGAGGACCCCTTCTGGAGGGGGGGAACTTGAGAGGGGATATGCAACTAGACAAATTTCAATGTGTCTTGTGTAAAATTGACTAATAAAGAAAATTGAACTTCACTTTCTCTTCCAGGAGGGAAAGTGGATGTGGACCGATGGTTCGATGGTTGACTTCACACGCTGGGCTCCAGGCCAACCTAACAATGGCGGAGGCATCGAACACTGTACAGCGAACAACTGGCGTGGTACGAAAAATGTCTTAATTTCCTGCGAGGGTACTTTTAATTCAGACTTTAGAACAGACATTTAAGGCGCACTGTAGGGCTGTGCGATATATATATCATCTGACGAAACAAAAACGTCTATTGTTTATTTTGTTATGTTGCAAATCCCACTCTTTAGGACACAAACTATACATGTAGCTCGCAGTTAAGTTACTGTTAATTCAAACCGAAGATTTCCTACAGCGTAACTTCACATTAAAAGCCTTTAACTGGCGAAATGTGAGAAATCAAAGTTGACTTTTATTTTGAAGCAGAAACACTTAGCGCTTCCCAGCCTGCTGCGCTTCCATCACACTATTTCCGCCCGACCGCACCAGGCTTTTCTCGCTTGTGTGATGATCAAAGTTCCTTTCGGACACTAAAATCCATCGGTAACAGACCTGTTGGTGTTTGCACTTTGCACACGAGTAGACTAGTATTCCATGGGGCTCCTGACAGAGCAGTCGAGCCGGCGTTACCCAGGCAGCACTTTACAGGCTCGCGGGGATAGCAGCCGAGCTAGCGGGGCAGTTCGGCTCCTATCCCCGCGGGCTGTCAAGCGCTGCCCGACACGCAGTGTAAAGTTCCAAGAATGATCTGCTCGGCTGCTCTCTCAGCGGTGAGAAGCTCCCCGGGGCGGTCACCCTCTCCGCGGGGTAAATTGACAAGCCGCCTCAGCTGAAGAGGATAGCTCCATTAGGCTAAAGAGCTTAGCTAGCGTGGAATCCACGAATTCTGTGCCCTGAAACCCCACACGGCCAAACACTACTCAAATGTCACATTTGCATTTTTCTATTTTGTTGAATGCTTGAAAATTTGCGTTTGAATAAAATTAGAAAATAATCAAATATGGGTAAATACTTCATTTGTTGAGTATTTAATTATTTACATGAAATATTTATTAATTGAATTTACAGAAAATATGCTATATCGTCAAATGTATCGTTATCAGGATATGAAATTCCTATATTGGGATATGGGATTTTGGTCATATCGCCCAGCCCTAGCGCACTGTAACTTTGGGTGCGTCAGAGAAGTGAACATTCTCTAAGGTGTATATTCTCATAACTGAATAAACAAACTTTCCTCACAGGAAAATGTGAAGTTAGAAAGCTTCCTGAAAAGTTACCATTCTGTTTGTTGTTTACAGCAGCAGGGCCCACAGTTTGGTTTGCAAACATATTCTAGTCTTACGTTTGGTTCCAGGTTCCTAGTTTCCTTAGCTTTTATTACTGATATAAATATTCAATACAAAGAATTACATGTAGAGAAAATATATTTTGTAAAATAACTGCAGGCTCTGTGAATGTAAACAAATCCCCCTCCTCTGAAACTACACACTGCACCTTTAACTTAACTCAAAATGATTTAACTTATTAATTATTTTCTTTCTACAGGATCTCCAGATTGGGATGATCATCCATGTTCCCAGAAGAGACCATTTCTCTGTGCGAGGAGACAATGAAGCCTTACTCCACCAGCTACCATATGATCCACTGTCCCTGTGTTCCAACCCCCATACTTTCTGCTATTTTAGTTTGGTAGAAAAAGATTTAGGATGTCCCAAATATTTTGGTCAAATTAAGTATGCTTTAAAAATACCCATGTCTACTACATCCGGTGGTTATTTTTCAGTGTTCAAACCAGCAGCTTCATGGAGGTTCTGACCCACAATTTGCTATACATTATCCCTTACTAAATAAAAACGTTCTGCAGCATAATAAGTTCCTTTGTGTGAAATCTGTTTCTAGTTTATGTTCATTCAACTCAAAACGTTCAATTCATTTCCAATCTCTTCCGGTGTTCCACAGAGTTCTATCTCGGGGCCCTTCTGTCTGTCTATCTATGTATCCGTCTGTAACTGGAGCTGTATTAAATGTCTTTGTGAATTTGAATGAAACAGTCGGAGTTGTGTCGGGTGTTTCAGGCGTTTTTCTGGTTTCTTCGCTCGTACAAAATGTACTTAAACTAAAAACAAGTGATTCGCTCTGATCGTTTGATCGCCTTCAAGCTGAACAAGAGCCCTCCGCGCTTGTCGGTCTTTATTTCTAGCAAGTGACCCGTTCGCTATACGTTATCCCTTACTTAACACCATATTGTATTAACCCTATAAAGCCTGAACCATGAAATAAATTACAGAACATTCTAATTCTTTGAAACTGAAACTTCTTTTTTCTTAAATTATTAAAAAGCAATTTGCATATATGAGTTTTTTGTATCTTTTGTGATTTTCAGCAATTTATTGCTCACAGTTTATGTAAAAAACAAACGATAACGTATTTAAACAAATAATTGTTAAAGCTGGGGTATGTGATTTCTGATTGGTCAAAGTTAACATGAGCTGTACACTTTGACCAATCAGAGCGAGGCTCCGATTCTCTGTTATTGGCTGTTGGACTGTCCATTCACTTTGGCACGACTTTGTTGGTGTAGAGCAGGGGTGGCCAACCAGTCAGAGACAAAGAGCCACATTTTTTACTGTGTTACTGCAAAGAGCCACATCGTACACACGGGTACACACAGTGGCGATTCCAGGAAATTTTGACTGGGGGTGGCCAAGGTGGGCCACAGAGTTAGAGTGGGGTGGCCATCACACCCCTGAATGAATAGCATGTGATATGCTGTACAACCAATTCAAAGATGATTTATAATCCCAAATGCCCAAATCATGTTAGTATCCATTGTAATGTTTGTCAGAAAACTAAACCCCTGAAGGGGGGTCTGGGGGCATCCCCCCCACAGAAGATTTTTTTGTGTTTTTAACATGTAATCTAAGCATTCTGGTGCATTCTGGCGAAGATAATAAAGGAAAAAGTCAATATTTATTTCAGCTCAGATGAATAGTAAAATTAGCAAGACAACATAACTTGCTAGCAGCCAGATGCCTAACAACTGCACAGAGGGACGGATGACCACTAGCTTTTGACCAAATATCTTGCTAAAAAAATCAACCTTTATTTATGAAAGTCTGCCCTTGCTAAGAACATGTTACACTCGCTAACTACAAACTTAAATTTTTTTATTCAGATTTAAAAAATCTGCTGGGACACGTGCCTATACACATGCATGGGTGGCACGCATGTCACAAGCACACTTATGCTGTTTTCAAGACCTTTGCTGACCAGAGACCAGTTCTAGTGGCCACAGTCCTACCATTAATTTAGTAATTGAAAATTGCAAACTGATCTCATATCAGTGGATTGGAGTGTTTGTGTGATGAACTTGGCAACTACCTATCAAAAAAGTTAAGAAAGAAAAAAAAAATACATATCATCTCTGAACTAGGCTACATATCAGGAAAAAAATGTAATTTAAAAAAATTAAATGAAAATAAAAAATAACATTTGAACTGGGGGGGGGGGGGGCACTGGGGTGGCCAGTAAGATTTCAGGGGGGGAGGGGGGGGGGCGTTTTTATTTTCGCGGGGAGCTTGCACATGCATGCACAAGCATTATTTATTTAAAAAAAAACAGGGGTCCCCACACTAGGACTTGAAACGGGCCCCCAGATCGTTAAGGCCGCCCCTGTGATAATGACAGGACTGGACTAAAGACGACAGGGCAGTCATTTTCAACAATGAACATTGTGTGCACTGCCTCACACACAAACTCTCAGTTCAACCAAGTCCACAAACAAAGATATAACAATTTAAAATAGCGTTTTTCTCTTACTATGCATGTTGCTTTGTGGGACTTACTTTTAGCATGGTGAGAGCTGAAGTGGCGCCGAAGATTTGAAGCCTTGAAATGCGCAAATGACACCTGGCATATAAGGCAGAATGGCTTGGCATAACGTTCAACAAAAAATATGAACTCTCCCACTCTGTTTCGGAGCGAACTTGACACAAATAGTTTACTCACGGAAAACCTCCCTCCAAGCTGAGCGGGCAGTTTTATGTTGCGTCCGCACCAAACGTTTGCGAACGTTATGTTGCGTCCTCAATTAAACATTTGCGAACAGGCATACACATAGGGCCTACACATTAATAAAATAAAAAATGAAATAATAGACAACATGTAAAACGAACGTAAGAGCCGCATGAAACGTTTGCGAACATGCACACACATAGGCCCACACAAAAAAAAAGTATAAAAAAAATAAATAATAATTATAATCACATAATTTGATATGAACTGAAGAGCCGCACGAAGCTGGGCAAAGAGCCGCATGCGGCTCGCGAGCCGCGGGTTGGCCACCCCTGGTGTAGAGCGTGTCAGGGAGGGACCAAAGAGAACAAGTGGAGCAGTTGAGGTATTTGGATTCAAATCTCTATCCCAACTGCCATTTTCTCCCCAAATCCTCCACCCCAGCTTTAACCCATTCAACTATGAGTTTCTTTTAAAAACCTTTACATTTCAATGTGCCCTGTGTACAGTTGACTAAATTATCCTAACAAAGTAGATGCAATAGAAATACAGTTATTAGTCTTTGAACAGGAGAAAGTCTTTCAGTCTGTTGGGCAGTGAGATGGACATGAGGTCGCTGCAGCTCAGGTGTTTCCTGATCTCCACTCGGCTGAGGTGGGACAGAGAGCGAGGGTTACCTGTCAATCACACAGACAAAACGCCATGTTAGCTGTTTATTTAGTTCTGTCTTTTGTTTGTGTGTGTGTTCACTCTAACAGTTGTGTTTAAAAAATACATAAAACACACACACACACACACACACACACACACACACACACACACACACACACACACACACACACACACACACACACACACACACACACACACTTAACTCACTAGTGGTCCAGTGGATGTGAGGCCACTCCTTGTGTGTCTGCAGGGTCTCAGTCAGTTTGCCACAGAGAGAAACCTGACCGACATGTTCCAGTAGAATGGACACGACTCGCCCGGCCAGAGACGCCAGCCAGGAAACGCTCACAAAATCACAGAACTGGAAGGGAGACAAAACACAACGTAACACATTGACAATAGCCACCAGCCATGAGACACTCACAAAGTCACAGAACTGGAAGGGAGACAAAACACAACGTTACACTGTTTACACCTGACTGACTGTAGAGAATGTTAAACTTGATTAGTTTGTTGGGGCGCCCTTAGCTCAGTTGGTAGGGTGTCCCCCCCCCCGGGCCGGTCCCAGCAGCAGACCCGGGTTCGATTCCCGCCCGCGGTCGTTCTCAGCATGTCACTCCCCTTGGCATTTTTATGCTTTATTGACAGTGCAGAGAGACAGAGGTGAAATGGGGCAGAGAGGGGAGTGACATGCAGAGAACGACCGCGGGCGGGAATCGAACCCGGGTCTGCTGCTGGGCCCGGCCCGGGGGGGGACGTCCTACCAACTGAGCTGAAGGCGCCCCTAGGTGCCATATTGTAACATAATCGTATTAATAGTTTTGTAAAAAAAAACTCACGGCAACTTTTTCCTCCTGATCTTCTTCCTCTGAGTAATCCGCCTCGCTCAGTTCATCCCAGTCGTCCCCATGGTTACAACAGAAACACTTCTCCGCTCGGTAACCGTTGTTAAGCAACAGCCTCATCATGACCTCATCTTTCAAACAGTACTGCAGCGCCGTGGGAAACACCGTGTCATTCACCACCGTAAAATAACAGTTCACGTTCGCTTTCGCATTTAAAAGCATTTTAACGATCTCGTATCTCCCCGACCGCACCGCCACTAGCAGACAACAAAGAGGGTCCAAATCGGGCTTAGCTCCCGATTTTAACAAGATCTCAGTACACGTTATATCGCCGTTGGAAACAGCGAAATACAGCGGGCTCGTGCGCATGTCTCCGTAGTTTTCCGACAGGTGCGGGGCTAGCGTTGCGTCCACGCTAAAGCCGTTTTTCAGCAGCAGTTCCAGACAGTCTGTGTGGCCTCCGTCGGCTGCTGAGTGAACGGGACTGTGGCCGGACAGACGCAGCGCTCGGCGGGTCGTGAGAGGGATTAAAGTCCTCACAGCTCTGGAGGGGGAAGAGAGGAGAGGGAGAGGAGAGGGTTGGTATAATGGTGATCACAGAGAGAGACAGACAGACACAAAGGTAAGACACACAGACAGACAGACAGATAGGCAGGCAGACAGACAGACAGACAGATGCACACATATGCACACACACAGTTTAACAAACAGATATATAGCAAACTGAACAATTTTGTTATTGTTTGGAATATATTGTATGTATGTAAATCATTTTGGTGGAAGCATGAACAAACTAATTAGATAAATAAATAATTATGCATTAAAAAAAACAGTAATTTCTTGACAGTACTCACGTGTAGTGTCCCTCGTAGGCTGCGTGGTGGATGGGCAGCTGTGAGCTCAGGTTGGGAACGTTTGGATTGGCTCCGTTCTGCAGCAGAATGTCGATACATTCCGGATTCCCTGAACCGGCCGCATCGTACAAGACGCTGTCGCCGTTTGGGGCCTGAGCGTTCACATCAGCACCTTCAAGTAAAGACAGAAAATAATTACATTTTCTATTTATTTTTCCTTAATTTAAAAAAAAAAAACAATCATATTTTCACTGCCGTTCGTCCTGAACAAATTATGATCATTTCCATTGCTAGGAAACACCCTGAATTAATGTGAAATGTGTATATTTGACTGATAAATCATTTAAGCTTGATTAGAGGGGATCCCATGTTAAGAGTGTCACACTTTACCCCACTCTCCCCTATATATTTAAAGCTTTTAGGATAATAAATGATTATCGTTTCACCGTGTTTGATGAGAAGCTCCAGGACTTGGGGGTGGCTGTACTCAGCGGCGATGCCCAGAGGAGTGACTCCGTGTGGGTCAGTCTCTGCCACTCGCCCCCCTCTCTCCAACAGGAGCTCCATGACGTGAGCACAGCCGGCCCGCGACGCCTCGTGCACTGACGTCCAGTTCTTCAGACAGACCTGCTGCACTGAAGCACCGGCAGCTATCAGACTGGAAACCATCTGGTAAGACCCAGACCGGACAGCTGTGAAGAGGGTAAGGGTTGTTTATTATTATTGTACATTGCATTGTGTGTGTGTGTGTGTGTGTGTGTGTGTGTGTGTGTGTGTGTTGGTGTGTGTGAGAGAACATGAGATCAAATTACTGACTATTACTGAGACTATGACTACTTGCAAACACTACGGCTTTTGTCCAAAGGCGCAAGAATTAACATCAACTAAAAGTTCCTTGGAGCATCTTTAAGTGTTTGATGGTCACAAAATGATCCTCCACTTAATGTTGAAACAACCTACGCCCAATGTGGTTAAGAACTATTTAAAAGGTTTTCCTAAGGACACAATGTTGGCGATGCACAGTGTAAAGAATGCTATATATAGTTTTTCTTAATGCCTTTGTCATGGTTATACGCTCATCCAGGAACAACAGCTGGTGTAGTAAAAACACTACCGCTTTTTTCCTAGGGACACAATAGCTGTGTTCAAAATCGTTCCCTATTCCCTCACTCACTATTCCCTATATAGTGTTCATGATATATGTTCACTCAAATTTTGGGGTATTTTATTGTCCACTATATAGTGAATGAAATCAACCACTGAGAATTCGAACACCGCTACAAAATAGTCCACTATATATCCGTGATAGGGAACGATTTGGAACACAGCTTATGATGGAGATGCTCTTACTGACCTAGTAGCAGAGGAGATTCATTCTTGCTGTTGGTCGCGTGAGGAGACGCTCCGTGTTGCAAAAGCATTTCCACGTTTTCCAGCAAACCTTCCCTCACAGCCAGAGTCAGACACGTCTCTCCGTCTGAAGTCTGGTCCTCCAGATTCAAACTGAAAGAAGCTGAGACAGGAGGCAAAACGTTTGACATTATTTACCCTAAAATTTGTTTAGGTCAAGCTAAGGCAAGTTTATTTCTATAGCACTAATCAGACACAAGGCCATTCAAAGTGCTTTACAGGGGCACATTTGCCTATAATTTAAACAATGTAATTGGATTGTCTTTTGTTTTTGGGTTCCTTTTGTCAGGTTAGTGTGTGTGTGTGTGTGTGTGTGTGTGTGTGTGTAATCTAAAAAAAAAACACCATAAATAAAGAATTAAAAATGTATAATGTATTTTAAAGTCACTATGAACAGTTGTGACCCCTTACCCACCCCAGAGGACCGTCTCCAGGACCCGGACCAGAGGTTGGGCCGCGGCCATGTGCAGAGGGAACCAGCCGCCCTCCTGCTCCTCACTGGAGACTGATGGAGCTTTACACAGCTGCTGCAGGGCCAACAGGTCTCCTACACGGACAGGAGAGGGGAGGTAAGGTTTACTTAGGATTCTTTTTTCTTTTTTTGGGCATTTTTTGACTTTATTAGACAGTTACGAGAGACACAGTTGACATGGGGCAGATACAGTAGAGGAGAGGAATGTTTTTAATTTTTTTTAATCTGCCCCTTCCCCATCCTTGAAAGGTTCAAACATTTTTTTTTTTACTTTGTTAGACAGTTTGTAGAGACAGAGATGAAATGTGTCAGAGAGGGTACCCGGGCTGGATTCTAACCCGGGTCTGCTGTGAAGAGGACTGAGACTCTATGGGGCTAGCTCATATCAAAACCTATGGACACAGACAAGCAGGCGCGGTTATGTTGTGTGATGTAGGGGTCGATAGGCGGAACCCAAATTCACATTTCTATATAATCCTGTTGGAACCAGTTCTATTGTCTTTGCTTTGAGTGACAGATGATGATACCATGGACAGTTTGTGTTGCTAACTAAAGCAGAATATGACGTGTTACCTTGTTTGATGGCTTCAGCGAGCTTCACAGCCTCACTGCTGAAAGGAAACATAAGGGGACACAGTTTTTAGGAAAAATGGCAAAATGTACAAACGTAGTGAGGTTGAGTTGAGTTTTTGTTTTGTTTCTTTGTGCAAGATACACAAGATTAAAATAGCAAAAAATATGCACATAGACACAGAGTAAGACATACATGCACGGGTGGGACAACAGAAACCCCAGAGGGCTCATAAAGGATGCCCACCTAACATTAGAACACAATTAGGTAAAGAAATAAAGTAAACGAAAAGGACATAAACAACTACAAAATCATGTTACAAATGCAAAACGGAAACGCATTTGAGTTCATATGGTCAAAAAGCAAAAATAGGGGGCGCCCTTAGCTCAGTTGGTAGGGCGTCCCCCCCATGGGCCTCGGCCAGAAGCGGACCCGGGTTTGATTCCAGCCCGCGGCCGTTCTCTGCATGTCACTCCCCTCTCTGCCCCATTTCAACTCTGTCTCTACACTATCAATAAAGCATAAAAAAAGCCAAAAAAATATCTAAAAAGAAAAAAGCTAAAATAGAAATAAAGAAATAACTGACAAGCACAAAGACAATATGACATACAGTTACAATACATTATCGTAAGCTTTTAAGATGAGATACTTTTTTTTTTTTTTTGGCATTTTTCATGCTTTAGTGATAGTTTGAAGAGACAGAGGTGAAATGTGGCAGAGAGGGGAGTGACATGCAGAGAACGACCGCGGGCAGGAATCGATCCCGGGTCTGCTGCTGGGGTGGGAGACACCCTACCAACTGAGCTAAGGGCGCCCCAAGATGAGATACTTTTTAAGATGTTTTTTGAAAGTAACTAAGTTGGGTCCATTTACCTGACTGGTCTCTTTAAACATTCTCTCTGACACGACTCCTGAATGCTCATCTGAACATCAGAGTCCAGGAGTTCATCTTCATCCATCTCGTCTGCCGCGTCCATCCTTATGACATCACACACACACACACACACACACACACACACACACACGCGCACACAAAGTCACAACTTTGCACAACTTCAGTCAATAACATAAATTCCTGCTAAAATAAACCTCAACCTTAGAATTACAAGGAACTTTTAAATGTTTACGTACACATAAGCGCTAACAAAGATCTGAAGGACAGCAAGCGCTGGGGTCGTAAGGAAACACTACCGCTTTAGTCCAAAAGGGGTATAATAGCTACAATCAACTAAATGTGATTAAACTCATTTACAATGATGTCGAGTCAAACAAATGCAAAGCAAAAACAACACAAACACAATATACAATGAAAATACATCAAATACACAACGAGGCAAAACAATTGAAACATTTAGACAGAGATGTAGAGTGGCAGCAATTTAAATGAAATGGGTGAAAGTACAATATAGACTAATTAAAACAGTTACAGGTAGAGTTCGGCAGATTTAAGATAATATGTCTAAATGTGTTATAGGATATGATATGATAGGTATAGTTATAGTTATTTTAATTTGTTGCTGTAAGTTGTTCCAGGAGTCAGGGGCACTGAAGATAAAGGCAGGCAAGGCAAGGCAAGTTTATTTATATAGCACAATTCAGACACAAGGCCATTCCAAGTGCTTAAAAGCTGATCTTGGTTTAAAGCATTGCTATTCAAAATGCTAATTAGACATCACATCGACCCTCTGCATTCAGTACAGAACTGAGACACAGCTTTCGAGTCTTGGCGAGTAAAGGCCACTGGTGTTAAATTACAAAAAAATACATTCGATATTAGTGATATAACTTCATTTTGTTTATATTTTTATATGTTTATATTCCGTTTACTGCCATGCTTACATTTAAAAATCAACTGCTTTCTCTTTCTAAGCATGATCCATATTCAGTACACTATGACCCACTGACCTGATATACCATTACATAACCCAACAGCGTTACAACACTATATCGTTCTGTGTGTTGGTCTATAACTTTCAAATTACACCTGAAAATGAATTAAACTTTCATTTTATTTTCCTCACCTGTTAAACGTGTAAGTGTTGAAGTCATAGGACCAAGCAGCATGAGAAGCAGCGGCTGAACTCCCGACACACACACAGACACAACACACACACACACACAGAAGCGCACACACACACACACACACACACATACACAAGCATACAAACAAGTACACACACAAAGTCACGCACACACCATGCTATTTATAGGTGTCACCTGTTGCAGTAGTGTATTTAACATGCAGGCCTTTCCACAACACTTAACAGAGTGTAATGTCACTCTGTGCATATGCTACACACATGATAACAAGTACAACCCATAACTGCCGGCCTGTTTGTATGAGTATTTATCGTGTCATTTATATAATGATTGATCTAAGAGTGACAACACAACCAAACACACTATGTCTCACACACACACACCAAACCAACTTGGGAGTATTTTCAACATCCAACGCTGTTTAACAACTTGATTAGGAGAGTGAAATAAGGTAAACAAACAAGAGATAATACACTATTTAAAACATACAGATGATTATATTACATTTCTACCAAAATGTAAAAATGTCTGAAAGTGAAAAAATACAATACATTCTACACACGTCACCTTTAATGAGAACATGTGTATTGAACTCTGAGATCCTATGTAGTATATTTATATATTTGCATTTTTTCTTTTTATTATTATTATTATTTTTTTTTATTGGTTCAGCCTAGCCTGAGAAAAGGCAAAAAGGGTGTTTTATGGTCTCACTGTCCAACCCTACATTTTCCCATGGGTGATAGGATTAACATGACAGCTGGGCCGATAAAACAGACGGACAAAGATAGATAGGAAACAGAAGGGCCCCGAGAGAACTCAGTGGAACACCGGAAGAGATTGAAAATGAACGTTTTGAGTTGAATGAAACAAAATAGAAACCGATTTCACACAAGGAACTTATTATGCTGCAGAATGTTTTTATTTAGTAAGGGATAATGTATAGCGAATTGTGGGTCAGAACCTCCATAAAGCTGCTGGTTTGAACACTGAAAAATAACCACCGGATGTAGTAGACATATGGGTATTTTTAAAGCATACTTAATTTGACCAAAATATTTGGGACATCCTAAATCTTTTTCTACCAAACTAAAATAGCAGAAAGTATGGGGGTTGGAACGCAGGGACAGTGGATCATGATGTAGCGGTTGGAGTAAGGCTTCAGTATCTCCTCGCACAGAGAAATGGTTTCTTCAGGAAACATCGAAAATCATGCCATTCAGATCCTGTAGAAAGAAAATAATTGATTATTTTTTAATTTAACCAGGTTAGTCTCATAGAGATTAAAATCTCTTTTTCAAGAGAGACCAGAGGGGTATACTACAAAGCAAACTCAACAGAGCCCGGCTCTCTTTTTTTGATCTGGTTCAACATAACACATACCCTCGCTCAGAGCTAACCGGTATCACGAAGGCAGTTATCAACCTCTTATGTTGAACGAGAGTTTCAGCTTCAGGCTCTGTGCGCGTCCCCATGAGAGGGGGCGTTTGGCCGTCATTTGACTCTGCTTCCGCACAGACTGGACTGATCTTGTGCCGCTAACTTTACACAAACGGACTGATTGTGAGCAGCTGAGTAAAACAAAAGTGTGTCGCCAACTTCATTCAAGAGGAAGAGTTTGTCAGTCTGAATTATTACAGCAGAAAACAGAGAGCCGAAAAAAACTATTACTGCAAATAGGCTAAGGAGAGTGGAATGCTGCCAGCATGGAAATTATTTATTTATCTTGCCGATCGTTCTCGCAGTGCGTAACGTGACATTATAAAACAATGAAACGTTGAACTCGGATTTAAACACTATACCATTTAGCCTAATATATATTTAGGCTACTTTGCTATATTTATAGCACTACGCCTATAGTCCCACACTTAAGAATGTAATTTAAGTCTGACACTGTCTCAAAATGAATAGCCTATGGAAAATCATTTAGTTTTGGGCCACATCATAATGAATACAATTTTGATTTAGACTATTAGCCTTTTATTTGAATCTTACAAATACCAATAGGCCTACATTAAAAAACCTGTAGTCTGGACAAATATGAATCTAGGCTACTGTGAGAAGCTTAACCTGCGAGTCTGCAACGATGTCCGAACTGTGACAGCTGTCACCTGTCACGTCCCAACTGTAATCGCTACTTATGAAAAGAAAGCCCACAGTGAAATAATGTTGCAAACTGTGATTTTATAGAACGCTTTATTAAGAGCCAGTGTGTGTATATCGCCAGGTAAAATCATTTGAGAGGAGAGCATAGAGTGGCGCTGCATACAGTATAGGTGTGGGCTATTTTACATGTTCAATAACTGTATGCATGTGGCAAAAAGCCCCAGCGCAATGTTACAGTTCACTCTGCTGTAAGCCTAATGTCACGGCTTCGTTTCGTTCATTAACTTAGCCTACTGATCAATAAATTTAGATGTAACAGCTTCCTCAGTGAGAATGTAGCGCTCAGACAATATTGTCAGGTCCGCGGGATTTCTAAATGTGTAGTTTCCTTGAAGGGCAGCGCTCTATAAGAGCCGAATTTAAGCTCAAACTCTGAAACAAAAACTGGTCTGAGCAGGTTAGCCGTGCAGCCTCTGTTACCACGGTGATCTAGCCAGGTAGAAAGAGAGCCACCTTTCGTGATACTGAAAACTCTGGCTTTAGACCGCTTTAGACTCAACAGACCTCGCTCAGCCCTTAATCTCGCTTCGTAGTATACCCCTCTGGCCAAGATGGACAGCAGAACACAGTTACACATAACACAATACAAAATACAAGTTCAATATTAAGTGCAGTTGTAAAACATAAAAATAAAATTAGATTAACTGAAAACATTCCGATGGAGTCCAACTTCAAACTCTTAACATCAGCCTTAAATTAATTTAGAGTTACTAGGTCCTGAAGCTTAAGCTGCTTCTGCAGGTTATTCCATGACGACGGCGCAAAAAACTTAAAAGCTGTTTTACCCAGCTCTGTAGGAGCTTGAATAAGTTTAATTACGTTAAGTAAAAGTGCACTATGCAGTTTAAACACATTTTCTCTACATAGAATTATTCATTACATAGAATTACATCATAAATACAAACTAAGGAAACTATAACCAAACCTTGGACTAGAATATGTTTGTAAACCAAACTGTGGGCCCTGCTGCTGTAAACAGTGAAACGGTAACTTTTCAGGAAGCTTTCTAACTTCAAACAGTGTTCCAGGGAAAGTTTGTTTATTCAGTTATGAGAATATACCTTAGAAAATGTTCAATTCTCTGACACACCTAAAGTTACACAGTGCGCCTTAAATGTCTGTTCTAAAGGCTGAATTAGAAGTACATCAGGAAATGAAAAATGTTTCGTACCTCTATTGGCGCTCGCTGTACAGTGTTCGATCGCTCCGTTAGGTTGGCCTGGAGCCCAGTGTGTGAAGTCAACCTTCGAACCATCTGTCCATAACCACTTTCCCTCCTGGAAGAGAAAGTGAAGCTCAGTTTTCTTTATCGGTCAATTTTACACAAGGCACATTGAAATTAGTCTTTTCTCATCTCCCCTCTCAAGTTCCCCCACTCCAGAGGGGGTCAGAGCGCAGGGTCAGCCATAGTACAGCGCCTCTGGAGCAGTTTGGGGTTTTATTTAAAAGAAAAAAAATCTTTATAAAAAAAAATAATAATTCTTACCTGAATACAATCAGATAACCCAAACCAGAATTCAACACTCTTGCCGAGTTGTTTGCGAACCAGATTGACGAGAAAATTGTTTTCTTCCAAACTGTGGATGGAGGCCAGGTTCCCACCAACGGACAAGCAGGTCAGCTGATTAGGGACACAGAAATACAGTCAGTATGCAACTTAAGTAATACTTCACCCATACGGAACCGGCGTTCTGTCATTATTAAATCGCTATTATAATATAATGAATGAGGTTTTTCTTCCCTCAGTCTTCCCTTGACCCAGCTGTCCAGTTGATCCTAACCCTACATTTTCCCATGTGTGATGTCACACATGGGAAAATGTCTTGTTTGCTGTTACATGTCATTTCTGATCAGAGGAAAAATTAGACAGTTTCAGAAATATTTAAAAAGTTCCTCGTAGCACCTTTAAGTTCTGGGGATGAAATGCAAACAGGTTCTGAACAGGAGAACCAACCAGTAATACAGACGTACCTCTGCCTCGGCCATGGTCTTAGGATGGTGGAACACAAAGAAACAGCGAGAGCCGTAAGCGGTCCAACCAGTGAGACAAGCTGAGTAAACAGGAAGGAAAGTATTAGGGCCACAGGAAAGAAAGAAAAAAAACTTGAAAGAAGAAATTGCGAGAAAAGACCAAATTCAATATTGAAAAAAAAAAAAAAAAACTCTGGTCCATCAAATGCAGTAAGGGGAGTGACTGACAGCCTAGGCTACTACAAAGTCCAAGTACTACTGACCACTAAATTTCATTTTATCAAACCTCATCATACAACATGATTAAATAAGTCATAAGAACCAACCTGGAGCTCTTCTTTCAATGCTGGCAGACCTCTGTGAATATAAACACATTAATCAGCTTGGAAATTGCACATTTAAAAAGGAGTAGTGTGTAACTTTTGGGTGTGTCAGAGAATTGAACATTTTCGAAGGTATATTTGTCAACTGGATACACAAACTTTCCTCACAGGTAAATGTGATCCCTGGAACACTGTTTGAAGTTAGAAAGCTTCCTGAAAAGTTACTGTTTCACTGTTGTTGCAGGGCCCACAGTTTGGGACTATTCTAGTTTTAGGTTTGGTCCCAGGTGCCCCATAATCATGGTGTCTTATTTTATGGTGATAGAATTATTCAATGCTAAGAATTGCATTTAGAAAAAATGGGCCGGTTTCACAGACAGGGCCTAGATTAAGCCAGGAGTAGGCCTTAATGTGGACTAGCCAAACTGGGACGTTTAAGTCACTGTCATGGATATGGCTTAAGTTTGGCTTAGTTAGTCTGAGACTATGAAGTCCAGGGGCCTATTGCATAAAACTAGGATAAGGGATTAACCTAGGATTTTTCGGTTATCCTGGCTTGCGTTAGCCATGATCCGGTTGCATAAAAGCGGAGGGACATAAGTTACCCTGGAGCAGGGCTGTACGCTTATTTTTTAAAGTGGTAGCACTGGTGCTAGCAAGCAAAAAAAATGAGTAGCACAAAAATAAATTTGGTAGCACACAAAGTATGATCGAAAACTTGCATAACCTTAACCCTTGCATTTCGCTCTAATTACCTTTGAGCATGTCATCTTGGTCTCATTTGAGATTCTCAATTAATATTATTTCCTAGTGTGTGCAGTAATAATTGTAGAAAAATTAATAGGGGTGCACTGATTGCAATTTAGACAAAATAATCTAACCTGCCAATTGCAATTTGGCAGGCTGTCGCACTAGTTAGGGTTGCCACCTTGGATTTAGGAAAAAAAGGGACACTTGAATGTTTGGGGCGGAGGGCTCGGCCATTATTAGGCTACCAGTTCAGACTGACCAGTGTAATGACCTATAATAACCATACACACCTACAGTGCTTTTTACAGTATAGGCTAAATAGGGAGACTGAGGTGGGTGGGGACCCTGGACCTTGTAGGGGGGCCCCGGAAGAAAAAAATGCAACCTTTTAAAGTAAAATTCATCAATCTGGTGCACTTTGAGAATAATATTGCATGCAACCATGCCCAGGGGCCCAAGGGCTCGGGGGGGGGGGGGCCTAAGCCAGAAATACTGATAGTAACTTTAAATGTTGCATTGTCAAAGAGCTCAGTCACTCATGTCAATAACAGGGTCCAACAAGGAATAGCCTAAATATAAGGAAATAAATCATCATGGCCCCAACTAGGTGACAAATAGAAAAGCAAGTGCAAAACAAAAGCATTATTAGCTCTGTCTAAGGGGCTTCATGAGGGACAGCTAAGCCCCCCACACACAAACAGGAATAAGCTTGCTATGTGTAAATTCTATACTGTTCATGAAAAGTAGCTTTCCACCCTGTATATGTTGCAATGGGCCCCTCCATCATATAACATGAGTCTGCAGACCAATCTACTGTACTGTTTTCACAGTTGCAGAGTAAAGAGTGCCTGTTTAAGAAAAATAATGTTCCTTCTGCAGCTCAAGATTTGATTAAAATGTTCCTCTGCTCTGATGCATTTAACTTTAAAACGGTACAAAGAGTCTGGGCCCATTATCTCATAATCCGTCTATGAACCAACTGGTTTCCACAATCTTTTTTATTTTCGCGGGCAGCATGCACAAGCATTATTTATTAAAAAAAAAAAAAAAAAAAAAAAAAAAAAAGTGTGGGGCCCCACACAGGGTCTTGAAACGGGCCCCGAGATCGTTAAGACCGCCCCTGCCCGCCCGCCTCTCCGATGCAATAGCGGGCGCAACAAACTCCTCGGCCCGTGTGAGACGGCCTTAACTACTGAACGAAGGAAGGAAATCAAATGAGGTTTTGGCATTTTCCCCAAAAAACGGGTCACAGCTGGTGAAAAAAAGAGAACAATTCTGGGAAAAACGGGACGGGTGGCAACACTAGCACGAGTGCGATTGGAGTTGTATTCATCATCGCACGTGATCAATTTCAGTAGCAAATGCGATCAAAACTGTCGCACTGTACAGCCCTGCCCTGGAGATTTATCCTTTACGTTTAGCCTGGTCCCGACCAGGCTAAACGTAAAGGATAAACTTATTCTGTTGCCTGACTGGCTCAGTCAGCTGTCACTCCGATCTGAAGGTGTTTAACAGTTATTCCATGATCTTCTGTGTAATGCTTAAGTTTCAATAACCTGTTTTAAAGTACCATATAAAAGACTGCATTGTCATTTAGTTAAATAGTTCTTTTTTATTATTTAACCTGAACCATTTATAATTAACTTAATTATAATTACATTAAGATGAAATTATATAAATTATAATAATTTATGTAATAGTCTGTTCATATTGCAGGCTATATTTATACAATTGATTATCGATGGTAGATGACGTTGCAAATGTGGGTCAAATAAATTCACTTTGTACTTATAACTATATCGAGGTGCATCTAAAACAAAATTAAATATCAATGAAAGTTTCCTTTTTTCTGTAATTTAATTCAAAAAGTGAAACTTAAATATGTTCTAGATTCATTACACATTAAGTGAAATTAATCTAGAATAAACATACTTTTCAGAAGGTCGACATTTCTGATTGGTTGTATGCAATATTCTAATATTTTGAGATACTGGATTTTTTATTCCATGATCAATCAATCATCCAAAAAGAAGGCCTGACATATTTCACTTTGTGTAATGACTCTATGAAAGTTTAACTTTTTGAATGGACTTTCCATGATATTCTATTTTTTAAATGCACCTGCAGACTGCTCACTGTCAACTATTTTATCATAAAACAATGCAGGGACATCAAGATTAGTTGGCAGAGATGACATCCCCTGTATAAAATGAACTGCCCCCTGACTTACGGTTTAAACTAGCAAGGCATTGTGGGAAAATGGGCCGTCTTTTACATTTTAACATCAGTAAATCTGTGTTCGATCTTTGGGTCTACTTCTGAAAGCTGTGGGCTGGCACTTAACAGAATGACTTACACCTGGCTTGACAAAGCGGCCCCTTTACATCCTGGATTGGCGTTTATGCAACTGACTAATCCAAAGTGCCCAGGCTAGACTTTGTCAAGGCTGGCTTTATCGATCATCCTGGATATCTTAATACCACTTTTATGCAATAGGCCCCTGGAGTAAGGTAAGTAAGCCTGATTGTAAACACCTGCCCATGAGCACATGCTGCTGGTCCAACGGTGATCATAAAAACCCAGAGTGGAGCAGAAACACCATTGCTTGTGAGAAAAAACAATGGCAGAGGCTAAAAAAAAAAAAAAAATCCCATCAATACACTATAATGAATTTGAAAAAAAATTAAAAAAAATCACTTAAAAAAAATAGTTTGAAACCATCCGGTTATTGAATCTAAAAGCCATACTGCTGGGACTGAGCAAATAAATAGTTGGGCCGCAATTTGCAACAAATTCAATTCTAATGAAAATGTTACTATGAGTATACACCGGTATTTCACAGCTTTCTCATTTATAATTTTGACATTATATTTAATGATATCTGCACTAATAGACTTTGGAAAAACTCGAATCTCGCTTTAAAGAAGAGCTTGCCACAACAAAGGACAAAAAATATGTTGTTGCATGAAAGTTAGCCTGAGAATTCCATGAACTGAAAATGCAATATCTGAAGGAAGTATGCTTAAGCCTCGTCTGTGAAACCAGCCCAATATGTTCTGTAAACTAACTGCAGGCTCTGTGAATGTAAACAAACCTAAATATATATTCTAGTCTTACATTTGATTACAGGCTATTTAAAATTATTTTATATGATAGAATTAAATGTTAAGTAAAGTAATTTTTTTCCCAAACTGCAGGCTGTGCTAATGTGAACAAATGCCCCTCCTCTGAAACTGCATAGTGACCCCTGGCAGGAGGCTGCGGGCCATCAGGACCAAAACCTCCCGCCACTTGAACAGTTTCTTCCCCTCTTCAGTGGGGATCCTTAACAGGTCCAGAGACCGCCTCCCCCACTGACTGTCACTGACTCGGGCACTCATAGCCATCACCATTTTGTAAATTCTTACAATTTTTAAGTACCTTACCTTAGTTTTTTATTCTTTTTTATTCTATTTTATAATATTTTTAACTTATCACTTATGTTGCTGCTTGTTTATATATGTTTATATATTGTGTTATATATTTATGATAGTTACTGCTCGTTTATTGTTTATTGTAAGCACCTTACTCACCAAAACACATTCCTTGTTGGTGTAAAACCCTTCTTGGCAATAAACTCCTTTCTGATTCTGATTCTGATTCTAACGATTCAAAATGTTTACTCACAGAAAACAACAGTCCTCCAGTCAGACTGAGTAGGAACACCAAGTGGAAACCTGAAGTCATCTAGAAAATAATTAACAGAAAAAGGAGTTTAAAGGTGTTCAGAGGAACTTACAACTTAGGTTGTGTTCATTCTTGCATTCTTCTCCCTTTAGATAAAAAGCTGTGAGTTTTTTTGAACCACTCCAGCTGTTGTTTTTGGGTGAGCGTACCCATGACAAAGGCATTAAGAAAAGCTATATACAAATAGCATTATTTGCACTGATGGTCTCGTTTGCTGTTACATGTCATTTATGATCATAAGATGGAAAAATTATACGGTTTCAGAAATATTTAAAAGTTCCTCGTAGATATTTTAAGTTTCAAAATAGTAAACCAAATGTTACCTTTGCTGTAGTGCTGATCCTGACGCAGACAGGTGAGAAGCAGACAGGTGAGTGTGTTGTGAAGGAATACTCACCTGTATATATAGCTGTGAGGACACGGAGTGAGAAGGGTGACTGATTCACTCACTGCAATCAGGTGTGTGGCACTGATTGGCTGATTGAGCCCAGGTGTGAAGAGGTTATGCCCTGAGACCCCAGTGCTCTGTGCTGCTCGTCTCACCTTCAGAGGTAGTGAGAGGTTGGCTCTGTGTGCTCTCTCTGTGTTAAGTGTTGCAAAGGAAACTGTTTTGCTTGTGTACCCTTTCAGCTGCTTGGCAGCGGTGGTTTTGTTGTTGCTTTAGTTTGTATTAAGGTAGCCTGTGTGGCCCTTTACTGTTTTGTGCATTTTTGTTTTCCCCCTTTCCCTGCAGTCACTTTGCAATTTAGTGGTTATAGGGACCACAATGGAAATAAGCCTTTGTTTTTTTTTGTGTTCTTATTCTTGGCTTTTTATGTATATTTTTTTTTAAAGATATATTTTTTGGCATTTTTATGCTTTATTGATAGTGTAGACACAGAGTTGAAATGGGGCAGAGAGGGGAGTGACATGCAGAGAACGACCGCGGGCCGGAATCTAACCAGGGTCCGCTGCTGGCCGAGGCCCATGGGGGGGACGCCCTACCAACTGAGCTAAGGGCGCCCCCGCTTTTTATGTATTTTAATGTGACAGAGTGCTGTTCTTGTTTTTATATGCCCTATGTACTTTCAATGTGATCTTTGTGGCCTATTTTCCCTTGTCTCCTGTGTGTTTGTGTTGTTGCATGAACTGCCTTGATATCTTTGCCATCATCTGTGCTTGCCTGTTTGTTCTTGCTCCAACTGTGTGCAATATGTTTGTTTGTCTTTTTCCCCTTCTTGCTCAGGCCTGCTGTAATTATAAATGTAATGTATTTTTTTAATGTTTTTACTGTTATGTATTGTAGGTTGCCTACTGACAACTGGCCGGGGACTACAGCTGGAAATTAGCCAAATAGGCTAAAGCTGCTCCTTCTCAAAGGGGACTGTCCACGAAACTATAAACAAATAAACTAAACTAAATATATGAAATGGTCGAATAAAATCAATCAATCAATCAATCCCTCCGGGGATAACTTTCAGACACCCCTTGGTCCACACCTGTGTCCCAAATTCTGTGTGAAGAATTTGTTGTTGATGTTGTTTTTGAAGTGTTATTTATTTCAACAATACCACCAACAGATTTCAAATGATTGAATGTCATGTGCAGAAATATAAAAAAGTGCAATATTTGGTGAAGTCAATTAGTGTAAATGTATTTTACCAGAAACTAGTAGCATAGAAAACGTGCAAATTGTGAAAACTGTTTGCTTTAGTGAATACCAAAGAAGAACAATGTCTCTGTGTGAACTGATTATTTTGTAGAGATCAATTTGTTTTTAAATTTTTAAAACAAAACAAGTGTCCAACTGCCTGAAGGTTTTCCTAATCACAGTTCAAATTTGATCAATAACCCATAGAAAATTAATTTTTTACACTGTTTTTTCCAAGGGAGTGTCTAGCCGTTTCCTAAAATACCAGCTGGAGACTCCAAAAGGATACTTTTGGTCCATAGCACATGAAATGTAACTGTAAAAAATGTATTTTCAATGGGTTATTGATCAAATTTGAACTGTGATTAGGAAAGGCTTCAGGCAGTTGGACACTTGTTTTGTTTTCAAAATTTAAAAACAAATTGACTTTGTTTTCTTCCAACATCTAGATTTTGGGGCTTTGCAGATATGCAAATGTACGCATCATTAGTAAGATATTGATGATTTTTCATATTTATTTAAACATTTTCGAAAATACTGTAATACAAAAAGTTGTTGTTTTAATGTCGGTAATCAACTGGCAAAGTTTCATAATGATATCTATAAATTCAAAAAATTCCCCATTAGCCCATCCCCATTCACCCCCATTCACTTAAACAGTGGTTCTGATTTGCTATGTCGGCCCGCTGTAGCTTTCCAGCAGCTTGTTGACAAGGTTGTCCCCCCAGGTTGTGATCGTGGAAGGTCCTAGATGTCATTTTTGGTGAACAACCTTTTACAACGCTCCATGTCGGCATGCATCACATTCATGTCTTAAACTCCTGGACTCTGTTTTTCACTCTGCTTTAAGGTTCATCACAGGAGATGCTTATGACACACACCATTGTCTTTTATATGAAAAGGTTGGGTGGTCCTCCCTTAAAGAGAGACGTGACGCACATTGGCATGTTTTTATTTACAAAGCCTTGACCGGGAAGCTTCCTCGTTATTTAACTGAATTGCTGCAAATCTCAGATGGGCTTTATCAGACCCGCTCCACTGACATGCTTATGCTTTATGTCCCACAAGCCCGGTCTGAGCTAGGAAAGACAGCTTTTAGCTTCAGTGCCCCTGACTCCTGGAACAACTTACAGCAACAAATTAAACTAAATAACTTCATATCCTTTAACCAATTTAAACAAACTATTTTAAATCTGCCAAACTCTACCTGTAACTGTTTTAATTAGGCTATATTGTACTTTCACCCATTTAATTTTAATTGCTACCACTTAATCTTCACCACTGTGTAAATGTTTCAATTGTTTTTCTCTTCACCTGTTGTTATGTATTTTACGGTGGCGCTGAGCATTCACCAAATAAAAAAAAGTTTCAGAGCAGGATCTCGTAATTACGAGATAAGGATCTCGTAATTACGAGATAAGGATCTCGTAATTACGAGATAAGGATCTCGTAATTACGAGATAAAGATCTCGTAATTACGAGATAAGGATCTCGTAATTACGAGATAAGGATCACCCTCTCATTCATCAATAACGATGTGTGTGTGTGTGTGTGTGTGTGTGTGTTTGTGTGCAGACGAGGTGAACCTAGCCATAGGAAAACGTAGGCAATAGCCTTGGTTTCCGGACTACAATGGGCCCCATAATCAATACAATTATTTTAAATATTTGTTTACTGTTCATTCATTAATCAGCGATCGCATTGGGAAATGAGGGACACACTTTCACTTTGTATATGCAGTTTGTTCATTATGAGCCACCGGAGCCACCGTACTGTGTTGCCTCATCCAATCAGAATGCCCGGTGGGCTAGTTCACTTTTACCTCCTGTTTGTTACTGTATCGGAACGCAGTTTTATTGAATGCTTTGATTAAATGCAGTCGTTAAACTCGGTGTAATCCATGACTCATACAAACACATAAGAACTTTCTACAAGGAGGGCATGACAATGATAGCCATGTCAACTTTGTGCAGATATGCAGTCACTGGGACTATTCAGGAGAAAAGCCCAGTCGGACCTCAGCAGCTGATCACGGGCGTAAAGCCGAAAGTGTGTCCCTCAGTAGCCTACCCGATGCGATCGCTGATTAATGAATGAACAGTAGCCTAAACAAATATTTAAAATAAGTTTCTTGATTATGGGGCCCATTGTAGTCCGGAAACCAAGGCTATTGCCTACGTTTTCCTATGGCTAGGTTCACCTCGTCTGCACACAAATACACACACACAGACATCGTTATTGATGAATGAGAGGGCGATCCTTATCTCGTAATTACGAGATCTTTATCTCGTAATTACGAGATCCTTATCTCGTAATTACGAGATACTTATCTCGTAATTACGAGATATTATCTCGTAATTACGAGATCCTGCAGTGAAACTTTTTTTTATTTGGTGAATGCTCAGCGCCACCGTAGTATTTGATGTATTTGCGTTGAATATTGTTTATGTATTGTTGTTTTTCCTTTGAATTTGTTTGAACTCGACGTCATTGAAAATGAGGGTCACCCCTCAATTGGTCTCTCGAGGATAAATAAAAGTTAAATAAAAAATAAATAAAAAAAATGTCCATAAAATCACTTTGCCCCCTGGGTACAGGGCTGTACAGTGCGACAGTTTTGATCGCATTTGCTACTGAAATTGATCACGTGCGATGATGAATACGAATCCATTCGCAACTCGTGCGACAGGTTGATAATGAGGAGAGGCTGTCTTTGAAACACAGAGGAGCGCTGCACAACACTGCTTAGAGGGCTCTACATTAACACTGCGGGTAAATGAGTCTTAGGCAAGTAAGTTACTGAGTCCACCCTCCACTTTGGCTGGTGAAAGATATGTGCTCGGGATCTGTGCTCGTGCAGCAATTCTAGGTATTAAAACTATAAAAACTTCACCAACGGCAATTACCGGAAGGAGACGGCACATTACCACAGTTAAGTTAGCGTGTGTACAAACAGAGCATTTCCTGTGCGCCTTCACATTAAAAGCCTGTTACTAGCCAAACGTGAGTTGACTTTTATTTTGAAGCCGGTAAGAACAGGAAGTTAGCGTTTTTTTCTAGCTTGAAAGGCAACTCCTTCAGCTGCAGCGAGCAGTCAACAGTGGCCTAGTCTATTTAAACAAAGTTTTAAATAAGCCACTGAAAAGCTACTCCCAACACATTCACAACAACCTATTTAATTTATCCTAAATTGTACCAATATGTATACTTATTTATTTAATAGGCTATGTTTAATGTTTTAAAGTTTGATTTTAATTAACAGAAGGACATTATAATAATAATAATTCTGAATCAGCAAAAAATTGCAATTGGCAGGTTAGATTCTTTTTTCTAAATTGCAATCAGTGCACCCCTATTAATTTTTCTACAATTATTACTGCACACACTAGGATATCATATTAATTGAGAATCTCAAATGAGACCAGGATGACATGCTCAAAGGTAATTAGAGCAAAATGCAAGGGTTAAGGTTATGCAAGTTTTCAATCATAGCCTACTTTGTGTGCTACCAAATTTATTTTTGTGCTACTGAATTGTTTTGCTTGCTAGCACCAGTGCTACCACCTAAAAAAATAAGCGTACAGCCCTGCTGGGTATATATTATATTTCTACCAAAATGTAAAAATGTCTGCAAAAGTGAAAAATTACAATACATTCTACACACTTCACCTTTAATGATTTAATGTGAACATGTGTATTGAACTCTGAGATCCTATGTAGTATATTTATACTATACTATTTATATATTTGCAAATATTTTAGAAATCGGAACATCCTAGCCTGAGAAAAGGCAGAAAGAGTGTTTTATGGTCTCACTGTCTAACCCTAAATGTTCCCATGGGTGATAGGATTAACATGACAGCTGGGCCGATAAGACAGACAGACAGGCAGGCAGACAGACAGACAGACAGACAGGCAGGCAGGCAGTCAGACAGACAGACAGATATAGATAGGAAACAGAAGGGCCCTGAGATAGAACTCTGTGGAACACCGGAAGAGATTGGAACTGAACGTTTTGAGTTGAATGAACATAAACTAGAAACAGATTTCACACAAAGGAACTTATTATGCTGCAGAATGTTTTTATTTGTGGAATCCACTTTTCTTTGTTTTTTCATTGATTGAGATGTAAGTGGTTATATGACAGGATATGAACAAATCACAAGAAAGTTTCCCTCCCATTAAAAAGACAGATTTTCTGTTTGTGATATTACTGATTAGTGATAGCCTGAAAATCCAGAAGTTTGCTCCACATACTGATCTGGGCACAAAGCATTGGAGCTCATTAAAGGTGCTCCGAGGAACTTTCAGTGTCTTTTAATTCTAGCGCCCCCCTTTGGACAAAAGCGGTAGTGTTTTTACCATGCCAGCTGTTGTTCCTGGGTGAGCGTATACCCATGACAAAGGCATTCAGAAAAACTATATAAAAACAGCGTTCTTTGCCTTGATGGTCTTGTTTGCTGTTACATGTCATTCATGATCATCAGAGGAAAAATGAAAGTTTCAGAAATCTATATTTAAAAGTTCCTCGTAGTATCTTTAAATATGTTGGAAAATCCTGAGCTACCAATCAAATCGTACTATCCGTTATGGGCGGGACAGAGCCCTATGTATGGTGCTCTGGGGCGGCCGTTACCGGATGACGACAGTGCTGTGCATGCGCCGTCAAAGCCGTGATAGGAAACATCAAAGATGGCTGTGGGTATGTTGTTTGAGTTTGAGACTGCTTTGGCCTCGACACTTAACGATTTGGAAGATAGCACTCAAATCTTTCATTAGCAAGTAAGAGGAATTTTTGTTTTGCCGACCGACCATGGCAGAAGTTTAATTTATCCGTTAACCTCCCTGTTCGCTAAACGAACGGGGCTTAATATGTCACCTTGCTGTGATTGGTCATAGTGCTTTCCAATTCAATGCAGTGGTGTTTGAAATGCATGAGTAGGTGCTGCCCCTTGAGTTGGGAAGGTCTATTGTTGGCCAGACCCTCTATCGTTCCTGATGTGGCTCTGGATTAACAGGCTAATCTCAAAGTGAAAGTGGTAGAATTTAATTATTAATTGTGATATTACTGATTAGGGAGGGATTTGATTTGAAAAGCATTCATTAGAAAGGGAATCATTTAGAGGAACTTTGCTTATATGGAAGCTTTACCGTATTGGTCCGAATATAAAACATGGGGTGGGGCGGGGAGGGGCAGGGGGGTTAACGAGGTTTGAAAAATCCAGCTGGTTTTATAATCAGGGTGAAATATTCAGCACGTGCCCTCAGATGATATAGAAATGCTGCGTCTCAATTAATTTAAACACTTTAAGTTATGAAGGCACAAATGACAAGGTAGTACAAAAGTTTTTATACTTACAGTTTTGTAAACTATATTTTTTTAAGTTCATTAAGTTATTATTATTGGCCAGCATCCATGATGACACGCTATGGGATGAGCCAATTGAAACGGAGCATGAGGGTGACGATAGCAGTAGCAATTTAAACATTGTTATCAACAGCTGTTCTTACAATGTGTTTTTATCATCGTTACTATCAAATGAAAAACATTTCTTTAGAAAACGAGATCTGGTCAGCAAATCCAAATGTTCTAAATATGGGTCTTTAAAGTCGGGGGAGGGGTGGAGGGGGTTCTTATATTCGGACCTTTAAGGTAATATCAAAAACACACCCTGCATTCCAAATCGCATACTTTTTCTTTTTTCTATTCTACATACTACAGCTGACCATACAAAGTATGTAGTGAGCATGCAGTATGCTACAATTGGGACATACTTAAACTTATTTATTTCATCCTAACATGGCTCCTTGATCTTGCCTCTTGCTTTATATATCCGTCTCATCGCTGGTTGTTTTCACTTGGAGGCTCAGTCCATGCGTTGTAACTTCTGCTGCAGTGGATTGTGGGTCAGAACCTCCATAAAGCTGCTGGTTTGAACACTTAAAAATCCACCGGATGTAGTAGACATATGGGTATTTTTAAAGCATACTTAATCTGACCCAAATAATTGGGACATCCTAAATCTTTTTCTACCAAACTAAAATAGCAGAAAGTATGGGGGTTGGAACACAGGGACAGTGGATCATGATGTAGCGGTTGGAGTAAGGCTTCAGTGTCTCCTCGCACAGAGAAATGGTCTCTTCTGGGAACATGGATGATCATCCCAATCTGGAGATCCTGTAGAAAGAAAATAATTAATAAGTTAAATCATTTTGAGTTAAGTTAAAGGTGCAGTGTGTAGTTTCAGAGGAGGGGGATTTGTTTACATTCACAGAGCCTGCAGTTAGTTTACAAAACATATTTTCTCTACATGTAATTCTTTGTAATGAATATTTCTATCATCAGTAATAAAAGCTAAGGAAACTAGGAACCTGGAACCAAACGTAAGACTAGAATATGTTTGCAAACCAAACTGTGGGCCCTGCTGCTGTAAACAACAAATGGAACGGTAACTTTTCAGGAAGCTTTCTAACTTCACATTTTCCTGTGAGGAAAGTTTGTTTATTCAGTTATGAGAATATACCTTAGAGAATGTTCACTTCTCTGACGCACCCAAAGTTACAGTGCGCTAGGGCTGGGCGATATGACCAAAATCCCAATATAGGAATTTCATATCCTGATAACGATACATTTGACGATATAGCATATTTTCTGTTAATTCAATTAATAAATATTTCATGTAAATAATTAAATACTCAACAAATGAAGTATTTACCCATATTTGATTATTTTCTAATTTTATTCAAACGCAAATTTTCAAGCATTCAACAAAATAGAAAAATGCAAATGTGACATTTGAGTAGTGTTTGGCCGTGTGGGGTTTCAGGGCACAGAATTGACTGAATTGGTGGATTCCTCCTTAGCTTAGCTCATTAGCCTAATGGAGCTATCCTCTTTAACTGAGGCTGCTGTGGCTTGTAAATTCACCCCGCGGAGAGGGGAAGCGCAGGAGCTTCTCACTGCTGAGAGAGCAGCCGAGTCGCGCATTACTGCGAGCCTGTCGAGCACTGCCCGGGTCGGTTCGACTGCTCTGTCAGCGGGGATATATGATCCTCTCCTTATGGAATACTCGTCTACACGTGTGCAACCACAGACAGGTCTGTTACCGATGGATTTTAGTGTCCGAGAAATTAACTTTGATTATCACACAAGCCTGGTGCGCCGGGCGGAAGTAGTGTGAAGGAGGCGCAGCGGGCTGGGAAGCGCTAAGTGTTTCTGCTTCAAAATAAAAGTCAACTTTGATTTCTCACATTTCAACATTTAAAGGCTTTTAATGTGAAGTTACGCTGTAGGAAATCTTCGGTTTGAATTAACAGTAACTTAACTGCGAGTTACATGTATAGTGTGTCCTAAAGAGTGGGATTTGCAACATAACGAAATAAACAATATTGCATGAAATGAAACAATAGACGTTTTTGTTTCGTCAGACGATATATATCGCACAGCCCTACAGTGCGCCTTAAATGTCTGTTCTAAAGGCTAAATTAAAAGTACCCTCGCAGGAAATTAAGACATTTTTCGTACCACCAAAGTTGTTCGCTGTACAGCCTTCGGTGCTTCCGCCATTGTTAGGTTGGCCTGGAGCCCAGCGTGTGAAGTCAACCATCGAACCATCGGTCCACATCCACTTTCCCTCCTGGAAGAGAAAGTGAAGTTCAATTTTCTTTATTAGTCAATTTTACACAAGACATTGAAATTTGTCTAGTTGCATATCCCCTCTCAAGTTCCCCCCCTCCAGAAGGGGTCCTCACACAGGGTCAGCCATAGTAAAGCGCCCCTGGAGCAGTTTGGGGTTGATTGAAAAACATCATCTTCATAAAGTCAAAGTCAAAATTATTTCTATAGCACATTTAAAAACAGCATCAGTCGACCAAAGTGCTGTACAAGATACAATACGAAATAACATACCATACATGAAAAAATTAAAATAAATAAATTAGGAGTGTCAGTGTGAAAAATGTCTTACCTGAATAGAATCAAATAACCCAAACCAGAATTGCACACTGTTGCCGAGCTGTTTGCGAACCAGATTGGTGAGAGCATTGTCTTCTTCCAAACTGTGGATGGAGGCCAGGTTCCCACCAACGGACACGCACGTCAGCTGATTAGGGAGACAGAGAAATACAGTCAGTATGCAACTTAAGTAACATCAATAATCAATTCAATTAATTAGGGATGCACCGAAATAAAAATTCTTGGCCGAAACCAAATAAAATTAAACAGTTGGCCGAAACCGAATACCGAAAGAGGCTTTTGCAGTTTTGTCTATTTATTTATCCAATTCTTTCAACATTGGATACATGAACTCCCAAATGTTCTCCTGAAATATAGCCTACAACAGGGGTGCCCACTAGGTCGATCGCGATCGAGGGTAGTGTGGGTCGATCGCGTGGCATTCTTAAAAAAAATAAAATAAAAAATTATTTCCTCTTTTTTTTTTTTACTATGAAAGAGTGAACGAGCTGTGCGAGCATGCGCCGACGTTCGGTGGAGGGAGAGAGGACACCACTTTCCGTAAAAGACCGTAAGGCGCGAAACCTCCTGCTCCGCCGAATATGGGTTTATTATTCGCCCTGCGTAATGTCTTGCAGGCGTGCCGCTTGATGTAAGGGTTATTGTGTGTATTTTGCACAGTGTTATTTTGATGTGTGTTCTCCCGCACACACTGCAGCTTAACCCTTCCGTGCCGGCAGCATCGGGGGCGACGCGCACATGCACAGTTGTATTTGAGTAATAATAACGTTTGATGGGAGAGGAGGATGAGCTTACCGTCTTCGGCTGTCGAAAGCTAACATTCATGCCTTTCAGCCGGTGTATTCGGTGCGAGCCTAGCCTTTACAAAGGCTTTTTTATTCATCGTTCAAACCGACTATATTTTCGGGGCTGTGTGCAATAATTCCATACTCATAATTCCAACAACAACGGTCGTTTTCTCCATTTATAATCCATATGCGATCGCTTTCAGCGCTAGTTTTGATTCTGTATTGTGGACGCCATATTTGTTTTCCCAGCATGCTCGTGTGGGTTTTCTGACCAATCAGAGGTCGGTTCACGTCTTGTCCTCCAATGGGTCTAACCTTTGTTGTTGCGCGAGGACCACAGATCGTATATTGAGAGGTATTACATGTCGTCTAGCAGAATGAGAACATCCTGACCAATCAGAAGTTTGTTTATGTTTTATCCTCCAATGTGAGGCTGATCCGCAACATAGATCGGATATAGTGGGAGGAATGACCTGCGTGAAGAGCGGGAGAAATTAGTTCGCTGGTTTTCAATGCTTTTGACGAGAGAATGGCGTCCACTATAAGAAATATGACCGTTGATCAAGCGATGGATTTATTTTACGTTCAAGACAACAATGACAACAATGATTCAGGGGAAGAGAGCTTTCTCACCGATGAGGAATTGGCCTACCAAGACGGTCTAGACCCAGCTGAAGAGTAAGTAACATTTATTTATTCACAGAATAAAAAATAATGGAATAGAAAAAATATAAATGAAATAAACATAAAATAACACAATGAAAAATTAATATGGGTAACGTTAGTAGTTATATATTATTACTTATTACATACTTTTATTTAGAATTTGTAGTACTTTGTTTTGTTTGATTACATTTGGTCTATTCTTCTTTGGTTCTATGTGTTTTACCCATGGACCTGGGTTTACCTTTTGAGCGGTTGGCGGGAAACCGGCAGAGACGGTCATTGTTCTCACGTTCTGTCGGAGGGGGGGGGGGGGGGGGGGGGGTTAGCCTACCTGGAGACTAGCTGAAAAAAAAAACGGTTTTGGGAGTGATGTGAGAGGCTGGTGGGGGCTTTCATCTTCTGGCAGTCTCAGTCAATGATAAAAGATAAAAGCAGATTACACCTTGTGAGAACTGATACACTACATTGGCAAAAGTAGTGGCCCAATTATTTGGATGGGGGAGTGAATACTTTTGTATACCAGTAAGATAAAATAAAAAGTTTTCACTCACTCATCCAAATAATTGCGCCAATACCTCCGGCAATATATAGTTTATGTGTGAGTAATGATTGACAGACACAAAACACTTGTGGTCTGAAACGTCCATATAAGTAGATCTAATAATAAGTTAATTCATGTATTTGTTTTACAGTGGTGACAGTGAACAAGAAAACGCCCCTTCCAGCCAAGCAGATGAAGGGCCCCCTTCATCAGAAGAGGAGCTGCCTTGTGCTCCTGCTTGTACAGCTGCAAGGGGACGAGTGTCACATAGAAGGGCACAGACAGCATCCAGCTCAAGGTCTGGCCCTGCTCGTGTTGCACGCCAGCCTTCCAGCCCGAGGTCAAGGTCGCCACAGCCAGCAGCCTCAGCCTCAGTCTCCAGCTCGTGGAGCAGTGAAGGTCAGCCGGACATCCCTCCTGTACACAAGAGGTTTGTCCCTGCAAGGCCCCCAGGACATCAGCTAAACCAGTCGTCGTCATACTCACCACTGGACATTTTCAGATTATTCATAGACGACCGGGTTGCAACTAAAATATGCCAGAACAGTAACAAACAGGCAGCAAAAAACATCGCCGCAGGGAGGAAGTTCTCCTGGGTACCCCTGACTGTTCAGGAGTTTTTGCGGTACCTGGGTCTGACTTTTTTTTTTGCCCTGTTCAAACTGCCCAGTGTAAAGGATTACTGGAGGAAAGACAGCATATTCAGTCAGTCTTTTCCCCCAAGTGTCTTTTCCCGTGACCGATTCCTGATAATCAACTATAACGGGCACATGAGCGACCCAGATGAAGACATTGAAAATGACCGGAAGAGGGGGACACCTGCACATGACCGGCTGTTCAGGCTGAAGCCCTTCATGGACAGCCTGAAAGATTCTTGCAAGGCCTTCTATCATCCCAAGCAGAATCTTGCAGTTGATGAAAGAATGGTTGCAACAAAGGCCCACACCGGCATGACACAATATATGAAGGCAAAGCCGACCAAGTGGGGCTTCAAACTGTTTGTCTTGGCTGACAGCAGCAATGGCTACACCATAGACTTTAATGTGTACACGGGCAAGTCACTGTTTGCTTCAGGTGTAGGACTTGCCTATGACTCTGTTATGTCCCTGATGGATAAAGCATACCTTGGCAGCGGCTACCACCTGTACGTGGACAATTTCTATACTAGCCCAAAGCTGTTCAAGGATCTGTACAGCCTTGGCTTTGGAGCATGCGGCACATACAGGGACAATAGGAAAGGATGCCCCCGTCCAGCCAAAAATGCTCGGAAGAAGAAGGATCCCAGGGGCACAATCAGGTGGATCCGTGAAGACCCTGTAGTGTATACGAAGTGGATGGACACCCGTGAGGTCTCAGTCTGCTCCACAATACACCAGGCGTTCTCAGGCGACACAGTGAAAGGTCCGAATGGCACCTGGGCCACCAAATCTATTCCATGCCCAACCCCGGTCACAGAGTACAATAAGCACATGGGAGGGGTTGATTTATCGGATCAACTCATCCAGTATTACTCTGTGCACCACAAAACCATGAGATGGTACAGGACATTGTTCCTCCATTTTTTGGATATCGCCGCCACCAACAGCTACCTCATTCACAGGTGTTTTTGTGCAGAGAAGCAGGAACAGCCAATGACACACAGGGCCTTTCTGGAGGAGCTGACAGCCCAGCTCTGTGGGATAACTGTAAAAATCCCTCCTGCTCGGAAACCATGTGACCATGTCCCTGTCCCAACACGGGAGCAAGAAGATAAGACCAAGAGGGCGTCATATGGAAGGCTGACCTGTGTACACTGCAGGCAGACAAGGCAGACCCGTCAGGCAACTCCCTGGAAATGCAAAGCCTGTAATGTGACCCTCTGTATGATTGCCGACAGAAACTGTTTTGAGGAGTGGCACATGTAAACGAGGACAAAAGCTTTTGGACTCTTCTTGTAAAAATGTATATAGTTCAAATTAATGGAAGAAATGGATGATCTATGACAGTGAAAAAATGCACATGCAACAACTGATGTGTATATGTAAGTGTATATATATATAACTTTTTGATGACTAGACACCTGTACATTTGACAGCCAATTTTATTTTATCTGTCATTTATGTTTACTGTAATACTATTATTTTTATTTAATTTTTAATGCATTTATTTAGATTTATTTATTTTATCTATTTCAAGCAATTTTATTTGCCACTATTATTATTACTGTTATTATTTTATTTTCATGGTTCCCCCTAGGTTCTATGACTAAGACAAAGTCACCTGTTCACATATAATGTAGCGATTGTATGAACAACAAAAAAAGTTAAAAAAAAATTATATAGTTGTATAGTAGTTATGTTTTCAAAATAAGTTATACGGTTAATTTAATTTCAATGTTCATTGCCAGACTCCCAAGACATAGGAGATGTGCTATAACCAACACAACAACATTACAAGCAGTGTGCAGTGTGTGTTTTCTAAATAAAAAATTGTGAAATTCAATTTCCGCTGTCTCTTTTTATTTGTCTTTATGGTCCCATTACTATTTTGACATCCAACTGACATCACTGCAGCATGTATATTCATATAGGTTGTCCTGAAAAAACGTTCATAGCTTGATTTAACATCACAGGGAACATGTTTTACAGGGTTTTTTAGATGATATATCCAGACAGACCAGAAGTGGCTGGAATGGCTGCAGGTCATTTGAAAATTACATTTTTTATTTATTTTGGTTTTGGGTACATAATGTCCACATATTATGTCAAAGTGAAATAAAAACTGTCAGGAAATGCAGGTGAAACTTTGTTGAAACAAAAGACTCCAAACACAGCAAGCTTAAACTGGTTCTGTCAAACATGGTTGACAGAACTTTGAGGATTTGGGGGAAAAAACGCCTATGTATGCACCTGCTATTTGGTAATAAAATTTGTATTTAGGTTGATGCCACCTCAATCAAACTTATACATTAGCACACTGACATCCCATGTATTTATTTTCAGCTTTCAAAAACCTTCTTTATGAATGTTTGTGTTACACATGGTTAAAATTGTATTTTTTGGAAATCCGTTTTACGTTCATGGCTACAGTTTTACAAGTTATGAAGAATTTATGATGTTTATATTAATGCATACTGTTTAAAGATAAGAGTGTAACTGTTACATCCAGAGTCACAACTGGGTTTACCTTGTATTGAAAACATTTAGCTTTCTCTGAGTGATACTTTGCGTATGTTTAAGTGTTTGTGAATCTAGAATAATTGCAATTTACATGTTGCATTCAAGTACAGTAGATAAATGCTGTAATTTGCACTGTATTATTACTGATGCCTTAACTCACTTATACAGGTGAATGTGAATTAGAATTAGAATTAGAATAGGATGTATGTGAACTAGATGTAATGCTCTTATACAGTTGAAGACTGAACAAAAGAGAGAATCAGAAGAAATGTATTGTATTTTATTTGTGAATTTGAATATAGATGCAACTTGGATGACAAACTAACCAGCCGTGTCTTCATTGCTTCTCACCTTTTCTGTATATTATTGATCGCTGCCGGGTCGGCTTGTGCAGCTGACGGCCGGGCTGACCACTCGTGCCAAGCGCATGCTGTCATACAGTAAAACGCTAAATGTGTTATTTTTAGTTTTTAAAACCCTTTTGAATAGTGCTATCTAAAAGGGCCAATACATTCTAATCATTCAAATCTCTGCAGACGTGTATTTATTTTATGGGGACCATTATCGGACAGTTGGTGCGTCTTTTTCTCCTCCACCACTTATATTATGCCCGCAGCCCCGCACCCCAGTTGGTTGCATTTCAGAACAGCAACACGCTTTTTTTAGAGGCGATTTTGAGTCAACACCAACGCTGTTGACCGCAGCAGTTATTTCCTTCCTAACTGCTGCCTTCTGTCGTTCTTTGATGCTGCTTGTAGGCTAACGCGCCCCACACACATCCTGCGTCTACCTCTGGAGCGCGTCGCGTTACCTTACTGCTGCCTCTCTCGGACTTTTCTCGGACACACATGCAACGTCTCAGCAGCTGCTGCTGCAGCGCTGCTTCTAAAAGCCCTATCTTTCTACATAGAGTTTGCATAGATAATTCCCATTAAAAATGAAGTTCTTTCATGTCATCTATGATGCATATGATTTATATTGAGTCTGGACAGTAATCCGTGCGCCCCATTGCCATTTTTTTCTTTTTTTTTGCCATATTTTCGCTGGTTGGAAGTTTTATTTTGAAGGGGACACACCAGGAAATGGTGAAACTACAGCGAAAGCTGCCAGTATGAAGTCAAAATGACTCTCAGCAGAGTATTTCAAAAATCACTTTACTGATTTATACGGGAGAGAGAGAGGGGGGTGTGGTCGGGGAAGAAGAAGGCCGTAGACACAGATAGAGCAACGGAAAACTGTTGCGCTCATCATGATCTTTTTTATTTCTTCACTATATTGGATCTCTATGTGTCATTTATCCAAAAATGAAATGCCAGAACTAATTGAAAATTAGGTTTTAAATCCCTCGGATTTTGATTGCACAATTAAATCGTGAAATAAAGGGATTATTCGCGTATACGACTGAGGGATGTTTTATTTTGGAATAAACACACCGGGTAAACGTGTAACTAGAGTGAATGCTGCTGGTATGACTGTCAGTAGAGTATTTCTCTATCAGTTAAAGCACAGAGACGCGAGAGAGACGCGCTGCTCTCAGAAAAAAATAGGCGAGCCTCCTGAGGTGAAGGGGAGCGTCGCTGCAGACGTGCCTCCGACGCGCCTCAGCAGTGCGTCTGAGGTTGGATGTGTGCTCGCTCTACGTTGATTTCACAGTCTGTGACCAAAAGTCAGACGCAGACGCGAGGTAGACGCGCAGTAGAGGTAGGATGTGTGTGGGGCGCGTAATGCTCTGAAATGAAACTCTTTTTTTTCTACTTTCGCTGTTATTCTGTCAATTTCTACTTCAGGGAAGTGCCGTATTGCGCATATCCATGTCGTAAAACCTCTGGGCCAGGCCTCTAAACTGAGAAAATATAGGGGCGTGATACGCTCGTTTTCATCTGCCGCATTTATCAATAATGGCCTGGCGTACGCTGAGATTGGCGAGATACGCCTGTTTGATAAATACCACGCGACACCTGGCGTAGGGAGGTATTTGCGCCAGAATCTGCACCAGTTTCCACGCAAAATTGATAAATGAGGGCCACTGTGATGCGATAGCCTATAATTAATTAATGGTTATTATTAGCTTGATTTCTTTTTAAATACAGGTTGTTTTGGAACATGTCTTTCCCAATTTAAAACATAAAAATAAAGCAGCATTGAAAATTCAAAAAATCAATCTTGTTGGCCTACACTAGCATGCTGTTCTACAAATAACTCAATAGAAATAATAAATACAATGTGTTTTCCCCTTAAAATGACTAAATGCATTTCAAAGACAGTAACAGTGTGGCACTTCTTTAAACTTACTGAAACTTGGCTGGGCCATCACTCTCATGTATTCATCAGACTTTTCTTTGCGCTGTCTGAGCTGATAGATAGGTTGTGTTGCCACAGTGATGTGGAGTCTTAAACTGTCCTAGCTTTGCCAGCACTTATTTCTGTACAGCTAAATATCCCCATAGAAACATCGCTGCGTTTATTTTCGCCACCAGTTCAATTCAATGTTGGCTTGCTCCTGCTTACTCTCCCGCATACATGGCTTAGTCATGTGCAGGCCCCTGATCTCCTTGCAAGGGTCAGGGGCCTATCACGAGCCAGTCAATTATTTCTTTTTTTGGAATGGCATTGTTCAGGGCCTTCAAAGATCGGGGCCACACATTTAGCTTGTTAAAAAAAAAAAAAAAAAAAAAAAAAAAAAAAATTATGGGCCCCCCTCTGCCTTGGCCCCCCCACGACTGTATCACTTTTCTACCCAGTCCGTCGGCCCTGGTTACATGTAATGGATGATCAGAGGAAAAATTAGACTGTTTCAGAAATATTTAAAAAGTTCCTCGTAGCACCTTTAAGTTCTGGGGATGAAATGCAAACAGGTTCTGAACAGGAGAACCAACCAGTAATACAGACGTACCTCTGCCTCGGCCATGGTCTTGGGACAGTCGTACAAGAAGAAACAGCGAGAGCCGTAAGCGGTCCAACCAGAGAGACAAGCTGAGTAAACAGGAAGGAAGGAAAGTATTAGGGCCACAGAAAAGAAAGAAAGAAAAAACCTTGAAAGAAGTTGAAATTGAGAAAAAAATACTAAATTCAATATCGAAAAGTACACTGGTTGAAAATCACTGACCTAGGCTGTTCCTTATATCAAACCTCATCATACAACATGATTAAATAAGTCATATGAACCAACCTGGAGCTTGTCCTTCAACGCTGGCGGACCTCTGTGAATATAAACAACACATTAATCAGCTTGGAAATTGCACATTTAAAGGTGTAGTGTGTAACTTTTGGGTGTGTCAGAGAATTTAACATTTTCTAAGGTATATTCGTCATAACTGAATAAACAAACTTTCCTCACAGAAAAAAATTGATCACTGGAACACTGTTCCAACTTCCTGAAAAGTTACTGTTTCACTGTTGTTGTTTACAGCAGCAGGGCCCACAGTTTGGTTTACAAACATATTCTAGTCTTAGGTTTGGTTCCTCATAATCATTTTGTCTTATTTTATGATGACAGAATTATTCAATGCTAAGAATTGCATTTAGAGAAAATATTTTTTGTAAACTAACTGCAGGCTCTGTGAATGTAAACAATTATATCTATATTCTAGTCTTACATTTGATTACAGGCAATTTAAAATGATTTTATATGATAGAATTAAACTGCAGGCTGTGCTAATGTGAACAAATGCCCCTCCTCTGAAACTGCATAGTGACCCTTTAACGATTCAAAATGTTTACTCACAGAAATCAACAGTCCTCCGGTCAGACTGAGGAGGAACACCAAGTGGAAACCTGAAGTCATCTAGAAAATAATTAACAGAAAAAGGAGTTTAAAGGTGCTCAGAGGAACTTTCAGAAATATTTAAAAGTTCCTCGTAGATATTTTAAGTTTCAAAATAGTAAACCAAATGTTACCTTTGCTGTAGTGCTGATCCTGACGCAGACAGGTGAGGAGCAGACAGGTGAGTGTGTTGTGAAGGAATACTCACCTGTATATATAGCACTGAGCTCAAACCTGGATTGGTACGAACACCAATGAAAAGGCTTTTGCATGGAGGTGTGAAAGGGGGCGTGGTTTCATTGTTTCAATAGCCTCGTTCGAGATGTCGCCGTCTTGCAAAGACCCGCGCAACTATGACGCTCAGCTTGCTGAGCGCACAGCATTTTTTTTTGTGCGCTTAGCAAGACGCGCGTCATAGTTGCGCAGGTCTTGCTCAGACCTGGGCAAGTCGAACGAGGCTAGTATGTCTCAGGTTTCTAAAATGCTAAATGATATTTTATCAAACTATTTTTTTCTGGACCGAAACTTTGTTTGATTGTTTTTCAGATAGAAAAATACTGCAGGCAAAAAACATATTTTTTTCAAGCATTCATCGATTTTACATAACATGTCTTCTTTCATACATACTTTCAGGTAGATTTTGTTGTTTATTTGACTAAACCTTGTCTGTTTGCGTCTGTATATTTCTCCTATAAAACCATCTTTAACGGACATTATCTCGGCATTAGTTTTTTTCAATACTCTGAACCAAAAATTCAGAGAATTTAAAGAAATAATTCATGTTTTGAAAGAGCACACAGTTTCATAATTTGACCAGGAAATGATTAATTATCGCAAATCATTTGTTCATGACAAAGTGAAGGCCTCTCTTTGAACCATCCCATGTATTTAGTTATTTATTCTATAATACTTTTTCTTCTTCTAACAGGTGCATTTCCCTAGGACGCCCACTATATATAAAAACTTGTAAGGCCGTTAAATTTGTACGTGCTGTGCTACTGTAGAAACATGGCGGTGCAACGTGGCAATGTCAATAGCCCTTTGTGTGTTTGTCTTTGTCTATGTCATCATCCTTAATTTAACCTGATCTCGTGGTTTATGAAACTTCCTCGTACGTGATACTTACAGGATGTAATGTTCCATGTGAGGAGGATATGGAGCTTGTTTTTGGCATGGTAGGTTAACTGTACGGAGCATAGATGTGGATTTAGGTTCAGGTTACATGGACTAAATGTTGATTCTGTGCATGAGACCCGATATTATGGTGATGAACTTCCTTATTCCTGATATTTACATAGTCTAGGTTTCTGTAACTCCGGGTAAGACGGATGTGTGTGTGTGTGTGTGTGTGTGTGTGTGTGTGTGTGTGAGAGAGAGAGAGGGAGTGTGTCAGGAGCTTCATGTCAAGGAGAGTATCATCCCACAAGCCTTTTTTTTAAGGTCATTTTTTTTTGGGCATTTTCAAGCTTTATCAGATAGTACAGAGTTGAAACAGGTCGGATTTGAACCCGCGACCACTGCAGCGAAGGCCGGAGCCAATATGGTACACACTCTATCTACTACACCACCGGAGCGCCCGCACAAGCCTTATCAAGACTGTTGGAATATGTGTGTTTTTGCACATTTATACTAAATAGGATCTCAGAGTTCAAAAACCTTTATATTTCCACCGGTGAAGAAGGTATTTTATCTACATATTGGGCTGCTTGCATTGAATTGGAAATTATGATATTTTAAAAAATAAATAAAAAATACACTGCATTACAAGGTTGTAGAGAATGTGTGATAAGATTGAAGAGAGAAAATAATGGGGCAAAAAAAATGTAATCGTTTGACAACACTAGCAGATATATATATACTACAGCTACAGCTACAGGTAGTAACATCAGCCAATTTATGTCATATTTGTATGAGAAAATACAGCGATAAAAAGCAAAAAAAAAATTATTAGTAAATTGAGTTGAGGTACGAGAATACAAGTATACCTCACTTTTGTCTAGTTAAAAAGAAGCCATTTTTTAGATGACCAATAAGGCAGTAGTCCACAATTCATAGTTTCCATGGTAATTACAAAAATAAGATTAAAGGAACGTTCCATTCTATATCATTCTACAGTTTGTCCTTTGATCTTCATCATCACAATATTGATCCAACACCAAAGGAACATTCTAGAACCCAGGTAAGTAAATAATAAATAAATAATAATAAATAGAACCCCAAATCAGTAGACACAACCACCTTATATTAGACACACAGGTATCCAGAGCATTGATTGAACTCTCAAGAAAAATCTTCAAGTTTATCAAAAATGGAGAAAACAACAAAACAAAACAGAAAAGGAAAGAACAGGGAGAGGAAGAATGTAAGAACGACGCCATTGTTTCTGCTAGCGATCGAAGGCACTCTCACTTGTGTCATTAAACTCATAAATCTGACTGTGTTTCATATCAAACGGACACAGATGGTGACTGTATTTAATATCGAACAGATAAAAGCGATCCGACTGTATAAAGTGTATCACGTATATACAGTATATATAAAGTATTTAATATTTTAGCAGAATAACATTCACTCTGATTCACAAAGTGTTCAAACTATATGAACAAGTCATTTTTAATCATCTAACTGACTTGACAATCAGAATTAACCGAGTGAAAGGACATTGCAAACCTAGCAAAACTTCCATATGGTCTCTCCGTTACCCACGTAAAAAGTTAAATTTTTTGAACGTATATTACGGACACACCGGACAGAAATTTTATGGAGGGGAGGAGTTTCGGAGGCTAAACGGACATTACGGAGAATCACATAGGAATGGATGGACTTCCGGTTGGATCATATGAGAATGTACGTATGTGGAAACAAGGCGATAGACAAAACAGATATCGACAGCATTGATTGAACTCTCGAGAAAAATGAAATAACAAGTGTAACCGGGTGGTACAGTAATATAGGATGTAGTTTCCACTTGGTGTGTTATGGTTCTCAACCAATGATGTTTGATTAACATGTTGTTTGTAGTTTTCTCAATGAATATAACACTTACAGCTACAAAAACCCCCGAAAGTCATTGTGTCCTGTGTGGCATCTAATTCCACGGGCTACACAAGGAGAGGAAGAATGTTTTCACGTAGACCGACAGCTCCTGGAACAACAGGATTTCAAGTCTCTGAAAGGCAGAAAGAGGCTGTTGTTTGTTTTTGCTGCGACGGATCTTCCACAAACTGCTCCAATTCAGCGGTCAGTGAGGAGTAGCCCAACCTGTCAGGCACAGGGCAGGGATGAAACACACCACACAAAAAACCACCAGGCAGAGAAAGGTGGATGGACCAGCAAACTATGGATCTACCACCGACTGTTCCAATTCAGCAGTCAGTGAGGAGTAGCCCAACCTGTCAGGCATAGGGCAGGGATAAACAACACCCCACCAAAAAAACTGTTGAATTACAGCCGGACTGGTACATAGGAGTTTCACTACACTTTGACCTGTGCAATTGTGTGATGAAATGTGACAAATAAATAAAACTAAACTAAACTAAAACTTCCAGGCAGAGAAAGGGGACTAGCCAAGTGTAACTGGGGTGAAATGGCATGTCTTAACTTTATTGAAATTTCACCAAATTACTGAGAGCCAGAGGTAGTGAGTGCCCTGCTATCGGACTCTCAGGAGACAGCCCAAGAATGCTGCTTCAAAACAACAGGTGCCCACTACAACAGGTGTTCCTCGGAAAGCTTATTGGGACACTGATTTTCCCCCTTGTCCAAAAGGAAAACCCTTTGGACCAGGGCAGCTGTTGCTACCACCGTAGTCTGCCACCACCGGTATGGCTGTGTGTGAATGAATGGAACCTGGATCCCCGTAAAGTTGACCAGTTTAAAACGTTGCTGAAGACTCCCTTTTTTTTTGCATTGGCCTTTAACAAAAGTTGAGACTTTGATTGACATCCCTCCCTTTTTCCGCCTCATGTATCTTATATGTTGTTTTGTATTGTATCTTGTACAGCACTTGGGTCAACTGATGTTTTTTAAATGTGCTATCGAAATACAATTGACTTTGACTTTTTAACAGGCTGGCAGTGGCAAGGCCTGCGATGGGGTGGAGGTGGAGATTTCCCCCAAGACGCAAGTCCCTGAGCTCAAACTTCCACAGCTCTGGACTGAAGTTACAGAGAAATCCACAGACGTTAAGGTGGACATAGATGGATCAGGTGTTCTTCTAAAACTGTTGAGAAGAACCAAGACCAAGGCCTGTGATGGGGTGGAGGTGGAGGTTCCCCCCAAGACGCTTAAAATTCAAGTCCCTGAGTTCAAACTTCCACAGCTCGGGACTGAAGTTACTGAGCAAATCACAGAAGTAAAAGTGGATGATTACATAGACGGATCAGGTGTTCTTCTTAAACTGTTGAGAAGAAAAACCAAGACCAAGGCCTGCGATGGGGTGGAGGTGGAGGTTCCCCCCAAGACGCTTAAAATTCAAGTCCCTGAGCTCAAACTTCCACTCGGGACTGAAGTTACAGAGCAATCCACAGACGTTAAGGTGGACATAGATGGATCAGGTGTTCTTCTAAAACTGTTGAGAAGAACCAAGACCAAGGCCTGTGATGGGGTGGAGGTTCCCCCCAAGACGCCAATCCAAGTCAGTGAGTTCAAACTTCCACAGCTCGGGACAGAAGTTACAGAGCAATCCACAGAAGTAAAAGTGGATGATTACATAGATGGATCAGGTGTTCTTCTTAAACTGTCGAGAAGAAAAACCAAGACCAAGGCCTGTGATGGGGTGGAGGTGAAGGTTCTCCCCAGGATGCTTACAATCCAAGTCTCTGAGCTCAAACTTCCACTCGGGACTGAAGTTACAGAGCAATCCACAGACGTTAAGGTGGACATAGATGGATCAGGTGTTCTTCTAAAACTGTCGAGAAGAACCTAGACCAAGGCCTGTGATAGGGTGGAGGCTTCTTCTCCCCCTACTACACCAGGAATGTTTTATGTTGGTGACTTAGAACGTTCGTTTTATATATTATTATAGACATCTGTATGTAATGTTATATTTTGGTATTATTTGTAATATTGTAATGATTTGGCAACACTGTTTGTTTACCACAAATGTCATGCCAATGAAGCTTTTTGAATTTGAACGTCAGCAGCAAATCAGTCAAGAGATGGAGGAAACCACCAAAGTAGTGGTAAACAAAGACGCTTCAGTAGTTCTGTTGGAGCTATTATTAATTTTTTTGTTGTTGTTTTGTTTTTGTCAGGACTGTTTGTATATTTGTATTATTATTTTTTCTGTTGCATTGTTCTTGTTCCTGTAAAATAAATAAGGAAAATAAATGAATATATTGATTAAAAAAAAAGAAGAAACCAGAGACAGGCCTGTGATGGAGTTGAGTTCACTACTCCACCAGGAATGATTTACGTCAGTGACTTGGAGCGGCCTGGAGATTTTCAGGCGGTGAAGCCTCCCCAGGCACAACCAGATACAACAAGGTTGCAATCATAAGTGATCCACAGACGTTAAGGTGGACATAGACGGATCAGGTGTTCTTCCTAAACGGTTGAGAAGAACCAAGACCAAGGCCAACACCAAAGTTCTGGTGGAAGAAAGTCTATTTTTCCTTCGCCTTTCTAATGTGTATTCTAAATCTTGATGTATTTCATGCCCCTGTAAAGCACTTTGAATGGCCTTGGGTCTGAATTGTGCTATAAAAAATAAACTTGCCTTAGCTTAAGGACAAACCAACAGCTAGCTAAAGACAGGTAATGTCGCTTCAGAAACTGTGCTGGAGCAGACCAAGGCTTTTGATGGGGTTGAGATTTCTCCCCCAGAAAAAAAATTATTTACAAATCTGTAAAATCAATTGTCAGCAGACTGTAGTGATCGAAGAGGTTCACCCATCAATCCAGCTGAAGAAGGCAAGGGAAGCTAAAGCCGCTCTTCTGGCTAAGTACAGAAATCAAAGCTAAAAACTCACCTTTCCAAATTTGCGAATCCCTCCTGATCTTCCCTTCCGATTACACTATTTCACTATATCACCTTCATCCATTGCCCACTTCTTTTTAATAATAATAATAATAATAATAATAATAATATTACATTTTATTTATATAGCGCTTTTCTCGCACTCAAAGCGCTTTACATAAGAGACACAACAATAAACAAACAAAAAGAAAATGTAAGTTAAACTGTTTTTAATTCAATTCTTTTGTACCTCCATTCATGATACTGTATTTATCTGATTGTACGGTGTCCTTGAGAGCCGTGAAAGGCGTCTTTAAATAAAATAAAATGTATTGTTATTATTAAATCCGACCGTGGCCTGTGAGAAGGTGGAGGTTCTCCCAACATAACATAAACAAACATGGCGGATAGCAAGAAAAAGTGCCGGCAGTACAATGCCAATTAACACCACTTTACCAATGTGCCTGCTCTGCGATCAGGTGTTCTCTAATGAGGCCATGAAACCCTCGCGACTACAGGAACATTTAGTGAAAAAACATCCCGAAAAATCAGCTAAAGATCCATCCTACTTTAAGTCTCTGAGGGATCAACATTCAAAACGGCCCACCATCAACTCTCTGTTCGCCCGGAACGTCAATCAAAGCGAAAGCGGGTTGGGTTTTCCGCCGTCGCCCCAAGGTGCCATTATAGGGCGACTCGGCGTCCAGGATTGCTTGACAAAGCCAGACGGTTTGTGTACAGTGTTATGGCCGGTTTTAATTACGGTAACGGAGGACTGATTCCCCACCCTCAGATTAGGCATGACACTCCAGGACATTTATTAGCCGACAGAGTCCATTTGTCTCCTCGGGGAATGGCATTTTTCATAGATAACATCTACCTCCTTGGGCTAACGGCTAAAACTGAAAATAAAACGGCTATCAAAATAACGCTTGCGGTAGCGTTTTGAAAAAAGAAAACTTCCATTCTATTAGTAAATGGCCTATACAATAAAGAAAACGACATGGGAGCCATTGGATGAAAAACTAAAACTAAACAAATTTGTATGCAACGTTGTTTTAGTTGGGGGGAGAATAATTACTCAAGAAAAATCTTCAAGTTTATCGAAATGGATAAACCAAAGAAACAAATAAAAAATTGAAAGAACAGGGAGAGGAAGAATGTTTTCACGCCGACTGAGTCGACCTGCAGTTCCTAGAACAACAGGATTTCAAGTCTACGGAGCCATTGGACGAGAAATTAAAATTAGACAAAATTGAATGCAACGTTGTTTTAGTTGGAGGGAGAATAGTTAGAATAAATTGAAGGGAATTAATTAATAATTAATTAATCAGTGTAAATAGTTAAATCAATCAAATACAAACATACAACACATAAGAACAACATACACCTGTATACACACCGCACACGTTTGACCTATTTTTTTCATTACAATTTTTTTTACATACCAGATTTAAGTTACTGATTATTAATTTCAATTAGCTTGTGCTCTAATTCTTTTAATATTCCTGTTTTTATTATGTTTAAAGATGAATGTTTTATATTTATTTTGTTAATACATATAATCAATATTTTATTATTATGTTATCATTTTCATTTTGTTTATTCGATAACATATTAGCAGCTTTTAATGATGTCTAGCTTTGGGTTGAAGTTTCTTTTTTATATGTCTGAAATAATCAAATCAAATCTAATCAAATGTGGTCCAAGAAAGGAGTTACGTTACTGTGCCTGAGCATCAGCAACTTGAGATTCAAGACACAGCATAACACTAAAGACGGATGAAGTGTCTTTAAAGGCCTACTTCACCGGTTTGAATATGAAGGTGTATTGAATTCTGAGATCCTATGTAGTATAAATGTGCAAAAAAAAAAAAAAAAAAAAATCGGTTCATCCTAGCCTGAGAAAAGGCAGAAAGAGTGTATAGGGTTTAAAAAAAAAAAACTCTTTCTGCCTTTTCTCAGGCTAGGATGAACCGATATATTTTTTTTTTGCACATTTATACTACATAGGATCTCAGAATTCAATACACCTTCATATTCAAACCGGTGAAGTAGGCCTTTAAGCAGCTCTCCAAGAAGAGCCAACCACGACCTGTGATGGGGTTGAGAGTGAGACTTCTCCCCCACTACTAGAAAGTATTCCCATCCCTGAGCTTATATCAGATATAATACATTGGGAGCTCGGGACTGAATTGTGTGTGTGCTTTTATGGTATGTGTGTTAGTCCTTCTCTAATCTAATGTGTTGCGCACTTTCCTATAATGTGTAATATTGTGTTGTTGTTGTTGGTTGATTTTGATTTGTATATCCTGGCACTTTATGTCTCCTCAGGCTTGTGTACATACTGTTGTGTTATGTGTCCATTGTTGTCTTGTTTTGTCGTGTGTTTTTAACCACGACTCATGTTGTAAACAAATTTGCCCTCGTGGGACATTCAATAAAAACCTTGAACCTAATGTACGCTGTGTTTTATTGTCTGGTCTGTCAATTCATTCTTACTATTATATGTGTTACTGTTATTTTCTGCGTCGACCATGTTGTTTTTTAAATATTTGTTTCTACATGCATTTTATTTCTGTAATTTTAGGTTGCCTTTTTCAATATCTGGCCGGGGACAACGGATGCAAACTAGCCTCTTACTAGGCTAACTCTGGCTCACTTACAGTCTGACTGTTTATTAGTATGCTATAGCCCTCAAATAAAACCAATAAATAAATAAATTGACAGAGGAGCAAACCATGGCCTGTGATGGGGTTGAGTCTTCTTCTCACCGGCCACGAATGGTTTACGTGTCTGAGCTAGAACTTCATGAGCTCAGAAACAAACGGACGGAGCAGACAATAAAGCTCCAGAAGGACAATGAGGTTTTAGCTGCTGAGGTGAAGCAGTTAAAAGAAGCAATGGACTTCCACAACCGGGCTGAGCAGAAGAGCGCTCATAATATCAACTGGCTCAACAAAATGAAAAGCTCAATAACCAGGAGCTTGTAAACATTCAAAACTCCAAGATGATCGTGACCATGGAACTTGAGGTTTTAGAGAGGAAAGGCCAGTGAAGCCAAGGCTCTCCAGAAAGCCTGAAGAGTTGGCTCTTTAAGACGCAAATAGGAGAGCCGGAAAAATATGGATTTATATCACAGAAAAAAAAAAATCAAGGACCAGGAAATTGTGATTTTTCAGAAAAACAAGGAGATCGCGGATGAAGACCATTGAGGCTCTCCGCAGATAAAGACGGCTCTGGATGGCGTGGGAGAGAACAGGCCATTCAAGACAATCGCTGAGAAAGAGATTTCTCCGGCTATTCAAAAGAGCTTGAGGACAATTTTCTACCAGACCAACACCCAATCCATCCAACCCTATCCCTGAAATCCCTAACTACTTTCAGTTACTATCATCCTTCAAATTTACCATTTTAAAGGGAATAGTTCTCACGCGGTGGTTGAACATTTAAGAAGAAAATGGATGAGAAAATTATTATCGCGGTCAGTGATTTCCCCGAAATTTTCAACTGCTACTTAAACAGTTACCACATCACTGGGCATATCAGGTAAGTATGGTAATATCAAAAGCGGCATCTGTGAAGGAGGCGTAGTTAGCTAGCGACCAAAGCGAAACCGAATCAACCAGCACGTATGAGGTGGAGGACTTTTCCCCTCAGGGAGAATCTTATTTAGTCGAGGGTCTTCTTGGTGGTCCCGAGCCCTACCAATTCATGCCTCTGACTCCTCCAGTCCCAGTATTACTACCGACAGCTTTTACAGAAGCAATGGAGGTTCATGACAGGATGGGGGCCGTCTCTGAATGGTAACGTAGCTAACGGTAGTTCTAATGAGCTGTACATCGATGTAGCAACTACGTTAAATGTTCAAGAACGACACCCTAAAAATAATTTCTGTCCCGATGTAAGTGTTCTTGCGGGAACTGCGTGTGTCGGGAGGTGCCAAAGGTAACGGACCGGTATACAACCAAGCACATCATACTTGTTTCAAAACCACTTTCCATTATAACACCATTCCCCACCTCTGATTGGCTGGCGTCTATCAGACGTCGTGATGCACACTAAGCGAAAATAATTTGCGTAATTTTTCGAACCCGAATGTGAAAGTTGTTTTTCAAATATTAGTAAAGCTCTAAAATCATTTACAATACAAAAACAAAATATCTTAAAATGCGGAGATTTACCATATTGCAATTGCCCCTTAGACAGAGCTACTAATGCTGTTTTCTTATGCTTTTGTATTTCTCCCCCTACTAGTTGAGGGGCCCATGATGATGTATTTCCTTATATTTAGGCTTATTCCTTTTTGGACCCAGTTATTGACATGAGTGACTGAGCTCTTTGACAATGCAACATGAAAAGTTACTATGAGGCCTAGGGCCCGGTAGCCTGCTCAATAATTATTTATCAAATAAGGGGGGACTTGGGGGCCCCCCAGAGGGCGGGGCCCCATTCAATTGAATGGGTTGAAACATAGCTAAGGCCGCTACTGATGCTAGTATGCATATTAAGTCCTAAATAGGTCCAAAAGGAGTGTTAAATGACGATTATTGCCCGGTCATAGCTGACATTGAAATGATAGGCCTAATATTATAATGTAGGCTCATGGACATATAAAGAAAGTGTAGGCTATAGACTACTAGATTTACTTACCAATTGTATGCTGCGGTCAGTGCGGTGAATTGTGAGGATCCGGTGGGCGTACGTACAGTACAAATTTAAATTCAAAATTATAATATCCCGCCTCTTTTTCAGTACTGTGATCAAATTCAAATTTGAATAACCGCGCCCTTTTTGGCTATCCTATCGCGCAGTTATCCCGCACATTCCGGACGACAGAAGATAGCGGCGCACTGACAGCTACGAATAATTCACTGACAGCTAGCTATATCTACGTTTCGGACAGCTAAACCTAGCCTACGGAATACTAGATATTCTGTATTGACCATAGATAGTATATAATAGGCATTGACTGGCAAAATGAAGGGCTTTGATTATTACCTCCAATTGAAGAATTGGCTCAGTGAAGGTGTATTTCTCCCGGATCTATCCGTGAACCGGCGGAGGGAATTGCGCCGTGCAGCTCCCAATTTCACCATTAAAGGTAGGCTAATTTTATGATTATCCAGCTTGGTTGTTATTTGGTTAGGCATTGGTTGATTATTACTAAGCTATGTACTCTTTAAATGACCGGCTGTTCTACATCGGAGCGAAGGGACAGTACATGCGCTTGGTGGTGCTAACGGAGGAGAAGACGTCTGCCCTCGAAGAGTGCCACAATAGCCCGGGGACCGGCAACCACAATGGATTGCGAGGCACCAGGAACAGGCTTATTGCCGGCTACTTTTGGCCAACATTAGTTGAGGATGTCACTCAATTACCCAACTGCAAGGCTACAGGTGCTGGAAATTGTACATCAGAGCTACGCTTTTAAATGTTTTATATACTATCTATGGTTTTAACTGATAAATGTCATGATGAAACTCCCATTAAATACATTTTGTTCAGTGTGATGTAAAATAAAATAACAGTTAACCCAGGGATAGATGTTCTTTTAATAAAATAACACATAAAATAGTCTTTATATTTCTTAAAATACATGCTAGAGTACATTTAACTAAAATACTCCTTTTGTATTGTTAAATGTTTATAGTAATATTAAATAAATATTTAATTTTGCAATCAAACAGGGTTAACACGGTGGATAAATCTTGCTAAACTATAAATACAAACCAAGTGTAGAAAAGAAAAAAATAATTTAATCTTACATAATGAGAGATGACTACTGTAATAAACCAATTGCCTCTGGGTTAGAGGAGATAGAGAGCAATGTATGGACACAAAACGAGGAGGACACTGAAGTATCACAATCAATTATCTTTATTAAACATTATTTAGGAGACAACGGGACGGGAACACGGGTGAATGAACCTTTCGGTCAATGAGAGATTACTACAAGGCTAACGTAAAAAACGTATTCAAACCTTACATAAAGAGAAATAAATAAATCCATCTATCTCTCTAGTTAGCATACTTGCTAAGCTATCGCGATCTTTTAAAAGTTGTTAGAGTTTCACACCATATATCTAGTTAGCTATCTAGTTAGCTTACTCACTAAGCAGCTATGATAGCAATCAAGCTTTTAAATGTTGTTTGAGTTTAACACTGTATGCCCCTGCTGTATTTCCAAGTGGTGTTGCCGTAGTTTTTCCAACCCGGAAGAGCGCGAAAAACACTTCCGGGAGGACAGATCGGGTAGGTCGGACAGATCGGGTAGTGACAGACACTACTTCACGGGCACAGAGACCCGCCCCTCTATAGAGACAGTGCGGAACGCGTCATAATCGGAGGCCACGCCCATCGTGGGGGAAAACAATACACAGCGCTCCATCCACTTTATATTGAATGACACCCGTATTCGGCAAACAAACTTAATAAAAACGTAATACGACATGCCTTTCACAAATACACGTTACTTTCTTTAAAGCCAGGACTCTTGTCTGTCTATACGAGCTATTTTTGTGAAAAATTATTTAGTAATTTTCAATATCGAGACAAAACTCTTAACTAATGTATGCTGTATGCCAGGCTAATGTTAGCCTTCTGCTGTAGGCTAACCCTCACGGACGGGAAAAAACACCTCAATATTGAAAATTACTCAATTATTTTTCACAAAAACAGCTCGTATGGACAGACAAGAGTCGTGGCTTTAAAGAAAGTAACGTTTTTTTGTCAAATGGATGTTTGAATAAGTTTTAATTAAGTTTGTTTGCAGAAGACGGGTCTCCTTCAATACAAAGTGAATGTAACGGTGTTCAACGGTTTCCCCCACGATGGGTCCGACCGGACAAAAACACCTCAATATTGAAAATTACTCAATTATTTTTCACAAAAACAGCTCGTATAGACAGACAAGAGTCGTGGCTTTCAAGAAAGTAAAGTTTTTTTGTTAAATGGATGTTTGATTAAGTTTTAATTAAATGTGTTTGCAGAAGACAGGTCTCCTTCAATACAAAGTGAATGGAACGCTGTTCAATGTTTCCCCCACGATGGGCGTGGCCTATTTCATGCACTGTCTCTATAGCGCTCTGTCTCCTGATTGGATAAAAACGAACGGGATGACTACGTTTAATATGGCAATTACTGCCAAGCTGACGCCTCGTTTCCACATACGTATGTCACTCGTGTCCGTTTTACGGAGTTTGCTTCTAGTGTTCAACGGAAGGAAATCTCAAGAGAGTCTGGGCGTCCGTGTCTCTGGCGATGCCGCAGCGATCGCGGGCACTCGTGACTTGTGTCATTAAACTAATAAATCTGATTGTATTTCATATCAAAAGGACACAGATGATGACTGTAATTAATATCAAACTGATTAAAAACTATCCGACTGTATACAGTGTATCACGTATATAAAGTATGTAATATTTTAGCAGAATAACATTCACTCTGATTCACAAAGTGTTCAAACTATATGAACAAGTACTTTTTAATCATCAAACTGACTTGACAATCAACATTAACTGAGTGGAAGGACATCGCATGTAAGCTAACCTAGCAAAACTTCCATACGGTCTGTCCGTTATCCACGTAAAAAATATTAAATTATTAGAACGTATATAATACGGATACCGGACAGAAACAGGACAGAAATATTACGGAGGGGAGGAGTTTCGGAGGCAAACGGACATGACGGAGAATCACAGGAATGAATGGACTTTTGGTCGGATCCTTTTGGATTGCATACGAGAATGTACGTTATGTGGAAACGAGGCGTGAATGACTGGGAGACCTAGCCTGGCTCCGCCCGCCCGCCTACTTCCGGCCAAATTTTATTTTCCCTTCAGTAGTCAGTCTGGGTGTACAGCCCATTTCCCAGTTTTGCCGGAGATTCGACAGCCGTTCCAATCAGCGAACAGAGCGAGTGGCTGAGAACGATGACGTCGAAGTCGCGCTCCAGTTTCAGTTGCCAGAAGCCGGCTCATGACACACGTGACGACCAAACGTTATGCGATTGGTTGGCTAATCCAGAGTGGCACTGGGCACATCCAATAGTTTTAAACTTTAACAGACACCCGCCTCCATGAGTGAACGTTTGCCAATTACAGCACTGCCAGACCTTCTGTACAAATGAAATGAAGTACGATGGTCTGGTAGCACCAGGCTAAATGAAGTACGATGGTCTGGTAGCACCAGGCTATGGGAGACCTGTGTAATGAACTAACTGTGCATACTGTTTAAATAGTTACATTGTAGTGAATTGAGTTTATCCAACAAACATTTTAAAAATGTTGTGGTTTACGATCGCACATTTGTTCATAAACAGAATACATATACAATACATGACAAAACAGGGATTTAAAAATGTATATAGTAAAGTTTATTTATACAGAATTGTGCTTATCAATATTACAAAAATAAAAAATAGTTACATTCCAAACATGCAGGAACTTCTACATGTGTAGAGAAGAAATAAGTGTAAATAATATGTGCTTAATGCCACAATGTTTAGCTTTAAAAGGTGCTCTGAGGGACTCTCAGTTTGTGTTGAATTCTAGCGCCCCCTTTTGGACAAAAGCGGTAGTGTTTTTACTACGCCAGCTGTTGTTCCTGGGTGAGTATACCCATGACAAAGGCATTAAGAAAAACTATGTAAAAAAGCGCTATATAAGTCAAGTCCATTTACCATTGACCATATACATTGTCCCTGTTTAAATAAAGTTACATTACATTCACAAGATGCGTTCAAAATCAAGTAAATAAGTATGAACATTATACTACAATATAACAAAATACAGCTCCGGAAAAAATCTTCAATCTTCATCTCTACATTACTTATTGAAAATGCTCTTAATGACAAAAAAATGTATTGTGAATTTGGTAGAAATGTTGTCAGTAGTTTATATCATAAAACCAAAATGTTCATTATACTCAAACATATGCCTATAAATAGTAAAACGAGAGACACTGAACATCTTAAAGTGGTCTCTTAATTTTTTTCCAGAGCTGTATGTATCTTCAGATGGTGCGTTCAGGGTCCTTGCTATAAAGATCGAGCTCTTGGTACAGTATGAAGCGCTTTAGTCTCGGAGGGAAAAGGCTCATGACGTCATGGTTGTTGAGTCTCTTCAGGGTCAGTCTCTTCCTGATCTCCAGTCTGCAGAGGTGACGCAGCGGCCGAGGACTGCCTACACACACACACACACACACACACACACACACACACACACACACACACACACACACACACACACACACACACACACACACACACACACACAGAGGGGTAGGACAACATTGTTATTTAATATTATTATAATTCATACTGCCTACACACGGGTAGGAAAACATTATACCTTTATATTATTATAATTCATACTGCCTACACACACACAAGGGTATTAAAACTTTATTTGTTACTTTATTGGGTACAACTTTACAAAGTAAGGCTTTACTAAGCATTAGTAAACTTAGCATATAATAATTCCTAACCAAGCATTGACTAACCGTTATTAACTAAGCATAGATATTGCTTAATGCTTAATAGGCATTCACTACGCATTAACTAACCATTGAATTGCAGTTAATTAATGTACTATATTCTAAAGTGTTACCATTCTTGAGTATATTATTATGATTCAAGCTAAAGTTGCAGTTTGTCAAACATACAGATTATTTTATTTATTTATTTATTTGCACACACTCAACACACTCAACAAATACATTAACACATGTAAAGATTAAAAGAGTATGTGCTGGAGAGGTCAGAAACCCGAATGGGCTTATCGAGTGACCACTCCAGGTTACATATAAACAAAAAAATATATATATATATAAAAAGAAAACAATTACTTATTATTAGATGGAAAGATAGGTTATCATCTTACTGTTATTGTTATTTGTGTGTGTGTGTGTGTGTGTGTTACAATTAAAGTATTTAATAAAAGCAATGTATAGACTCACTGAGGACGTCACATATGTCGGGCCACTCTCTCTGTCTCTCCAGGAGGAGTCTGAGCTTGGAGCAGATGTGGACGCGGTTCACGTAGTCCAGCAGAATCTGGACTATGGAGCCGGACAGATCCATGACACAGGACAGGCTGATCAGCTCACAGAACTGGGGAGGGGACGGACAAATCAGAGGGTCATTAGTGTGTGTGGGGGGGAGGGGGTGGGGGGGTGTTGTGAAGGTGAGAAAATATTTTAACACATTTGTAAAGAAGAAAATGTAAAGGTTTTGATAAATAAATACATTTAAATGGAGGGAGCTTTGCAATCTACAATCTCACCACTAGATGGTGCCAAAATACCTCAACATTACACACTGCACCTTTATGAAAAATCAAGTTGTCACTCACTGGTATTTTGCCCTCGTTTGTAGTACGCTCACCCAGGAACTATAGCTGGAATAGTAAAAAAACACTACCGCTTTTGTCCAAAGGGGGTGCATGAATTAACAAAAACTAAAAGTTTCTCGGAGCACCTTTAAACAGTTCTGGTACAAATGATGTGACTAACTTTAAAGAAAAACATAAAAGTAAAAGTAAGAGCTGTCACTCACTGGTATTTTCCCCTGTGCCTGGTTTGCTTCTGTGAATTCTACTAAACAGAGGGAGCATTGCAATCTAGAATCTCACCACTAGATGATGCCAAAATATTACACACTATGAAAAAAGAAGTTGTCACTGCACTCACTGGTATTTTCCCCTGCGCCTCGTTTGCAGCCCCGTAGGCGTTGTCATGGTGGCAGTGAAAGCAGGCATCCACGTCGTAGCCGTTGTTAAGCAGCAGTCTCATCATGACCTCGTCTTTAAGGCAGTACTGCATCGCCGTGGGAAACAGCGTGTCATTCACCACCCTGAAGTAACAGTTTACGTCTGCTTTGGCTCCTGGAATTGAGGGGGGGGGGGGGAATGTCCATTATGGTATATTTTATTGTGTGTGTGTGTGTGTGTGTGTGTGTGTAAAAAACTATTCTTGTAAAAATTGCGATATTTATCCTCTGAGATTTTAAATTGATTCATAATTTGCAAACATATATATACATTTTTAGATATGTATTTTGCTGCCACTAGTTATGTTGATTTGCCGTACAATCACATGCATTAATTAATTGCAAGCGACACATTAAAATAGACATAAAATGAAAATAGATAAGACATGGACTTTTATTTGCTTTCATGCCATAGTTTGCCACAACGCCTCTTAGCACACAGTGGACTGGAGTAAATCCAATCGAATCGAGGGATTCCAAAATATTGAAGATTCAAGATTTACTTTATTGTCATTTCACAACTGTAGTGGCATACAACAATACAACGAAATGCAGATCCTCACCAGCTCCGACAGTGTTAAACAGGCATAAATAGATGAATAATAAAAAATAATCAGCCTCTCGAATTTTTATTTATTTTTTCTTAACATTTACCTTTAGTTTTAACAATGTCCTTAGAAACCTGTTAAGTAGAGCACGACATGTTAGCTGTTTATTTTATTGTGTCTTTTGTTTGTGTGTTCACTTCTTCAGTTGTGTCGGTGTTCTTTTAAAATAAAAATAAAATCACATGAATAGCAAGCTTCACATTAAAATATAGATTACATGAAGATAGATAAGCCATGGACTTTGATTTGCTTTCATGCCATAATTAACCCCATAAGAATCGTAATCTAATAGAATTTGTGGTATTCCAAATGATTAAAGATTTACTTTGTAAAATTGTCATTTCATAACTGCACTTGCATACAAAATTTAAACAAAATGCCTTTTCTCACCAGCTCTGATAGTGTTAAAAAGTTAAAATGTCCTTAGAAACCAGTAAAGTAGAGTACGCCATTTGAGTTGTTTATTTTATTATGTATTTTGTTTGTGTGTTCACTTTTTCAGTTGTGTGTTTGTGTTCTTTAAAAAAAATAAAAATACCGGTATTTAAAAAAGATCAGTCTCATCAAAACAAACACTCTTACCCCAATTTGTGGGATTGCAAAATATTCAAGATTGACTTAATTGTTACTTCACAGCTGTAGTTGTACTTTCATACAAAAATTTAACAAAATGCCGATTCTCACCAGCTCCGACAGCGTTAAAAAGGCAGAAATAGATACATAAATAATCAAAAATGCTCAGTCTCTCATATAAAAAACAAACTCCCTTACCTAAAAGCATCTTCACGATCTCATATCCGCCCGATCTGACCGCCACTAGCAGACAACTCAGCGGGTCCAAGTCCGTCTTCGCCCCGGCAACCAGCAGAACTTTGGTGCATTCCACGTCGGCGTTGGAGACAGCGAAATACAAGGCGCTCTTCCTCAAGTCGCGATGGTTCTCCGAGCTCCTGGTGTTCATGCGATAGTTGACGTCGAAGCCGCGCGTCAGCAGTAGCTCCAGGCAGCGTTTCTGTCCTGCTTCCGCTGCAGAATGCACAGGACTCTGACCGGCGTCTTTTATGGCGTTCTTACTGGTTAGAGGAATCAGCATCTTCAACGCACTATGAGGGGGACAAGCACACAAAACGGTCCGATTAAGACTATAGGCAAGGCAAGTTTATTTCCATAGCACAATTCAGACAGAAGCGCATACTGTCCTAAGAAATCTTTGCTAGTGTGTGCCGGCAAGTAAAGTAAACTTTGATTTGGTATCATTCATTAACAAGAAATGGCCTGGTACATATTCACTGTGGGAAAACCAAAAGGGTCTAATAAGTATTGAAGACCAAGAGTTTTGCAGGGACTTTAAGGTTCAACTTGGACCTCTTTTGGTGCTTTTCCACTACATGGTACCGGCTTTACTCTACCCTAGTCTAAAGTTAAGTTACTTCATTAGTCAATGGCTACATTGAAATATTGTCTTTTTCTTATATCCCTTCTCAAGTTCCCACACTCCAGAGGGGGTCAGAGAGCGCAGGGTCAGCCATAGTACAGCGCCCCTGAAGCAGTTTGGGCTAAAGTGCCTTGCTCAAAGACACAATGGCAGACCATAGTATGTTGCCTGGCATTGCATGTATGGTGCCCACCATCGATCTCTACCATTGTGTCCTTGAGCAAGACACTTAACCCCAAACTGCTCCAGGGGCGCTGTACTATGGCTGACCCTGCACTCTGACTCCCTCTTGAATGTGGGAACAAGAGAGGGGATATGCTAAGAACACATTTCGATATACCTTGTGTAAATTGACAAATATAGAAACTTAAACGTATACATTCCCTCAGTTAACGCTGGGGTATGTGATTTCTGATTGGTCAAAATTAACATGAGCTGTACACTTTGACCAATCAGAGCGAGGCTCCGATTCTCTGTTCTTATTGGCTGTTGGGACTGTCCATTCACTTTGGCACAACTTTGTTGGTGTAGAGCGTGTCAGGGAGGGACCATAGGGGAGGGACCAAAGAGAACAAGTGGAGCAGTTGAGGTATTTGGATTCGAATGTCTATCCCAACTGCCATTTTCTCCCCAAATCCTCCACCCCAGCTTTAAACAGTGTAGTACAGGAGCTCACTGACTCACTCGTAGTGCCCGCCGTACGCTGCCTTGTGTATGGGCAGGTGTCCCGTGTGACTGGGCAGGTTGGGATTGGCTCCGTTCTCTAGCAGCAGCCGAATGATGTCGGTGTTCCCTGATCCGGCCGCGTCCACTAGAACACTTTCCCCGTTATTGGACTGAGCGTTCACCCTGCTACCTGAGAATGGTACAGAGGGGAGAGATGTTTAGGTGTTTTAAATGTACCTACAAATGGAATAGTTGAGAAGTGTATCATAAATAGACAAATAAGGGAGCTTCCTAGTACGTTTAGCTAGTCAGAATCAGAGGGGAAATGAGGATTGATCAATATTGTGCGAGCTTCACATTTGTTTCTCTCCGGCAGATTGGTCTGGCCCTGTCTGTTAGTGGAAGGCAGCCCCTGATTGGTTCATGTAGTCGTCAATCTAGCCTCCAGTCAGACCGGACCCTCCCCCACTTTCTGTCTGTTAGTGGAAGGCAGCCCCTGATTGGTTCATGTAGTCATCAATCTAGCCTCCAGTCAGACCGGACCCTCCCCACTTTCTGTCTGTTAGTGGAAGGCAGCCCCTGATTGGTTCATGGAGTCATCAATCTAGCCTCCAGTCAGACCGGACCCTCCCCACTTTCTGTCCGTTAGTGGAAGGCAGCCCTTTGCAGCAACATGGATCGTGAGTTATGGTTGACGACTTCAGTAACCAATCAGAAGCTGCCTTCAACTATAAGGCCCTTTCTGCTTTCTTTTAGGCCTACATATTACACATGCTTTTATTCTCATTGATTTGTTTTTTATTTATTTTACTTCTCTGTAGCACTTCGAGATTCTAGTAATATGAAGTGCATTACAAATAAAATGTATTATTATTATTATTATTATTATTATTATTATTATATTATTCATATACATTTAATCAACCATTCTTCACACTGACCAAAGTTGAGCAGTATCTCGGTGACGTGGAAGTGTCCGTTCTCTGCGGCCACGGCGAGCGGAGTCGTCCCCGTCACGTCCTTAGTGTTGACTCGCGCTCCGTTCTTCAGCAGAAACATCAGGATCTCCATGTGTCCGACTTTAGCCGCTTCGTGCAACGCGGTCCATTTCTTCCGGCAGACCTGCTCCACCCAGGCGCCGTGGCCAACCAGCTTATACGTCATCTCGTAAGAGCCGGCACGCACCGCTAGAAAGGTAAGGTTACAATTTAAAGGTGATACAAGGAACTTTTACTGTGTGTTGATTCTTGCGCCCCCTGTGGACAAAAGCGGTAGTCTTTTTACTACGCCAGCTGTTGTTTCTGGGTGAGCGTATACCCATGACAAAGGCATTAAGAAAAACTATATAAAAATAGCATTCTTGGCACTGATGGTCTAGTTTGCTGTTACATTCCATTTATGATCATCAGAGGGAAAAAATAAACTGTTTCAGAAATATTTCCTTGTAGCACCTTCAAGTTATCATCTAAGTTATTAGCAGGATTCAAATAAGTTGTTGGTGACTTTTGTGTTTTGTTCTACAGAAAGTTTTGTTTATAAACACAACTGCCTCTGTGTGTGTGTGTGTGTGTGTGTGTGTGTGTGTGTGTGTGTGTGTGTGTGTGTGTGTGTGTGTGTGTGTGTGTGACATAAGCATTAATGCTGTTTATAGTCATTCACTGTTTGATGGATGAGAGCTGAGCTAGCTGAAGCTTGACCAACGAGCCATTTATACAACAAAGCTTTTTCCTAATTCCTTCAAAGCTGCAATGTTGAAAGGTTCCCCCTGTTGGTTATTATCACCAACTCTGCAGAACCCAGCTCCTCTTAAAGGTACAGTGTTCAGAATATTTTGGCATTTTTAGAACAGATTTGATAGAAATGGAATATAATAAGTTTGAATTAGTTCATACCCTAGTAGTCTTTGTGAATACGCTATTCTGATTGGCTGGAGTGCATTCCATAGGTGTGGATTGACCCCTGATGTATGACCCACTTAGATGGAACTGTTAAACATTTGGTCCACTTGAATGCGTCGCCGCTGATTAAACAGTGTTGATACCTGATTTATAAAGCCCAATGTTAACGAAACTTTGTTCCATATATATTATAACATTGTACTGTAAAACATTCATCTACTGTTTTCCTATGAACTTTGTCCTAGTAAACGTAAGAGCCTACTAAGATTATGGCTCTATACAGATGTATGATGTATGTGCCTTATTGCAATGTATGAGTTATTACATCCTTGGAGAGAGAGAAGAGACTCCCTTATTCTTTCAGACATGGTATGAAGAATAACATCTGCGCAATTAAAACTCATCTTGCAAGGAACTCAAGGACCCTGGACACACAAAACTAGTTTGGTTCGCATACACCTTTTTCATGCATAAAATCCCTGTACATTTGTTCATTTCTTTGTCTCAATCATGATGCCACACTTGTGACGTATGTTGATTCCCTTGTGGCTGTTTGCAAGTAAAAACCTCACCTGCTTTGAAGCCTGCCTTGACTCAGATCTCTTTATTAAAAACACTTGGGTTTTTTGATAAAATAATTCCTTTAACACCCAAACACTGAACATTAATGTTTTTTTTAATTACTTATATTGAGCTTTTTTTAAAAATATCAACATAGTAACATTTGTTGGTATTGTTTTGTTATCAGACTTAGCTCCACCCCTGCTCTGGGTAGTTACCTAGCAGCAGCGGCGACTCATTCTTGCTGTTGGTGGTGTCGGGCGAGGCTCCGTACATCAGGAGACTCTTCACATGGTGAACGTGTCCGGCTCTAACCGCCAGAGTGAGCGCCGTCTCTCCGTCTATGGTGGTCCGCTCCTCTAGACTGAGGCCTTCCACTGCCACTGAGAGAGAGACAGACAGACAGACAGATACACAGACATACAGACATAGACGCATACAACACACACATACACACACACACACACACAGACGCACACACACATACACACACACAAGTTGTGTTTTCATCACCTGCGAGGACATTACATAGACTTACATACAACATCAAATTAAAATAAATACACTCCTAACTGTTAACCACATTAAAGTTATTATTTTGAATCAGCCCCACTCCAATTGTAACTGTTTTATTTAGGCTATTGTTCTACTTTATTCAATTGATCTGAATGTTTTAATTGTTGTTGTCTCTTTGTAAGCTTGTTGTGTATTCTCATTGTATATTGTGTATCTGTAATTCTCGACGTCATTGTAAAAGAGGGTAACCCTCAATTGATCTTTCGAGAATAAATAAAGGAAAATGAAAATTCATTTCCTGGAGAGTGCACTAACCATAACCACTAACCTTAACCTTAACCTAAGTCTACCCTCACCTAAAAACATGCCTTTACCCTAAAATGTCAAGGGGACTTCCATTTCGTCCCCTAAAGGAAGGTACGTCCCCACAATATCAATGTGTAAACAAAAACATGTCCCCCAACATTAGTAATACCAAGACACACACACACACACACACACTCATTATGTAACAAAATCGTTTTGATGACCTCTCTCCACCTCTGCATTATATCTTGTCATCTCTATTTATCCCTTTAATGGTGTCTTCTCTTTTCCGCTTACAGTAAGTGGACAATGTTTTATTTCTTTCTATGTTTCTTAGAATCTGGCAAGCTTTTATGCTCAGGCCTTTTATATCTTTCTTTCTTTCTTTCTTTCTTTTTTTCTTTCTTTCTTTCTTTCTTTCTTTCTTTCTTTCTTTCTTTCTTTCTTTCTTTCTTTCTTTCTTTCTTTCTTTCTTTCTTTCTTTCTTTCTTTTATACACCATGAAGATTTGCACATTCTTCAGTCAATATTTTACATATTTCCTTACAGCTCTTAATTTCAGATAATTTATTATTATTTTTAAAAGTTTGACTGGACCTCTACAGAAAAGACAGATTTCACATTTTATTTTATTTTTTTACCTTTATTTCTACAGGTAAATCCCATTGAGGCCGAAGACTCTTTTACAAGGGAGACCTGTTTTCCTTTCCCACACACATTCATACACCGATAGCAGGCTAACTATCGACATTCACACGAGGCAAGGTGGGTGAAGTGTCTTGCCCAAGGACACAACAACTATGACACAGGTGGCAGGGCGGGGATCGAACCTCCAACCCTTTGATCATCGGCCGACCCGCTCTACCAATTGAGCCACAGTCGCCCCAACCAACACAGAGAGGCACATTTCTTGAGTGTAATCGTTTGATACTTATTATTATTACTTACATCTGAGTACAGTGTCTAGGATCTCGGGCAGCGGCTGGTAGGCGGCTCGGTGGAGAGGAAGCCATCCCCGGCTGTCTGTCTCCCTGAAGGCCCAGGTGTGCTGCAACATCTCTCTCAGCACTGACACCTCACCTGGTCACCGCGGCAACAAGACAACCAATCAGGGGACATTCCGGAAAAGGAAAAGAAAAAAAGACAAGATTTGTAAGTTTCAGAAAGATAATTTCCGATACTATTTCGTTTATATTCAAATATACAGTTTCTCCTCTTACAGATTTTTTAATTTTCCAGTTACAGTTTTTCTCAGTCGCTTTGGTGCTTTTCTCACATCACTATTAACATTTGCACAGCAGTTAGTGCATTTCTCAAAACAATTAGTGCAAACTGCAAAACCTAGTGGATAACCTGCAAAAGTACGTCACTTGCTCAAAATGGATAGTCTATTCCTCAAAAGCAAGTATTCATGTCAATGAAACTGCCACTGTCATCAAAATGAGAAGTCTTGACACCATCGTTTATGAACAAGATAGTCAAATGGCTTTGTCATGTTTTCATTATGACAGTTTATTCTCTCAGTGTTTTCCAATGCAAAAAAAGGTCAGAACTCGGCGACACTACCTGAAAATGCTCAAGACAGCACTATACACTACTTGTACAGCCATTTGAAAACTACAGTAAAGTTACACATTGCTGTAGTTAGGGGAGTAAGTGAGTACAAGACACTGAATACGTATGTTTCACATTTTTACTGTATATGCTCTTTGCAATTCTACAGCATTGTGCAAAAGAAAAATACACTTCAGTCACTTATTTAGAACAAACATAAAAAAACACCCTTTTGGTAGAGCTGTGCACAAATGTGAACAATATAACAGGACATATTGTAACTGAACATATATAGGTAAATCATTCTGGCACATCCAGACGTTCCTGTCTGTCTGGCCACATATTTTCATCTACATCACAACGGATATTATCCCTTGCAATGCAGCGAGGAATGTACCGGTATCTATGATAAAGAAAAGGTATAACATTTGCTTGACAGAATTTGATAACTAGTTCAACAATTCTGTATGTAATGACTCAAGCAATGAAATGAAGACTATTAGTTTTATTGGGAACGACTATTCAGCATCCATAAGTATAGTTCATTTTGACTGACATGACATAAACAAATGACAATGTTATAAGACAGCAGAGAATTGTATGAAAGCAACTGATACATGTCCAAAAGCATTTGCAATTTGTTCAGAGGAAGGAGAAATTGCTACTAAGATGTGCTCAAATGACTAAATGTTGCGGAGGTTGAACTAATAGTTATGAGAATTTTCATTCTGATCTGAGAAAAGCACCAAAGCAACTGAGAAAAACTGTAATATAAGCAAAATGTTTTACTTATATATGATTGTGCCCCCAGACACTGGTGCAGGAGCTCAGAAAATCCCCAAGATGAGCCCAAGAAATGTTTCAGTTGTTGATTCTACTGCTAAGAAAAAAATGGACGTACAGCAGAAGGTATAAAATCCATGTGCGATCACCAGAAGGCTTACCTCATGTAGATGCACCGACAGTGTTGTTGTTATTTCTCAGAATTCCTCAAGGGGGCGACAGAAGTTACGCACTTAAAAACAACTGTTTCTTGTATGAAATAAATAAATAATAATGATAATAATAATGAATAGATATGAAAAAATTTGCAAAAATCTAGCTAATCACGTTTACAATTTAAAAATAAACAAATAAAATAAATCGTAATTTAAAAAAAACTTTTAGTAATCACTGGAGCTGACACAATGTCCTGGACTACAGTTCCTTTTTCTGCAAATATACAGTGTGTCCTCTTTCGGCTTTGCCTTCCATCAAACTAACATATCGCCCCCACCAATTATTTAAAAAAATTCTGAATTGTTTAGGATAAATATGCAAATTTGGCCCAAAATCTAACTCGTTTCGTATAAAAAATAAAATAAATAAATAAAATTAATATTTTTTTTTCTGCATATATGATGTGTGTCCTCTTCCGGCTTTACCTCCTAACAAACTAACATCCCACTCCCCCACCTCTGTGCCTATTTATCGGGCCTTTGCCTGGCAGTGCCCCCCTCTCAGCTGCTGCTGGCCTTGTGATTATGAGCGGAGAGCCAAAAACAATGTCTGTGGAACAATGTAAAAAGAATTTACTGTGTGACATTGAACCCACCTTGCTCGATAGCCGCCAGCACTCTTAAATTCTCATCGGTCGCTGTGTCTAAACTACAAAGGGAAAAGGATCAAAAACAGGGGGTGTAGTCAGCTGGACAGACAGATATGCAGACAGACAGACAGACAGACAGACAGACAGACAGACAGACAGACAGACAGACAGACAGACAGACAGACAGATAGATAGATAGATAGATAGATAGATAGATAGATAGATAGATAGATAGATAGATAGATAGATAGATAGATAGATAATAAAAAAAATTAAATTCTGACATATAGCAGCAAATATAATAACAAAAAGCACCCCTCCCCCATGCATAAACACACAGACACACCCCATCTAACATGATTTAAGATAAAACAATTTAAAAAAAAACACCCCTCACACACACACACACACACACACAAACAATGTGGTCACTCACACAGACACACCCCCCATCCTAACATGATTCAGAGGGCAGTGCAGACTGCTGGATGTGACTTGCATACCAACCTTGCAGCAGATTTTAGAAAGGCTCTCTGGCAGTCGTCCTGGATACTGAACTGGATGATGTAATCACTGAGATCCTCATCACTGTATTCATCATACGTGTTCATCGCTCTGTAGGCGAGAGATAGATAGATAGATAGATAGATAGATAGATAGATAGATAGATAGATAGATAGATAGATAGATAGATAGAGAGAGAGAGAGAGAGATAGATAGATAGATAGATAGATAGATAGATAGATAGATAGATAGATAGATAGATAGATAGATAGATAGATAGATAGATAGATAGATGGATGGATGGATGGATGGATAGATAGATAGATAGATAGATAGATAGATAGATAGATAGATAGATAGATAGATAGATAGAGAGAGAGAGAGAGAGAGAGAGAGAGAGAGAGAGAGAGAGAGAGAGAGAGAGAGAGAGAGAGAGAGAGAGAGAGAGAGAGAGAGAGAGAGAGATAGATAGATAGATAGATAGATAGATAGATAGATAGATAGATAGATAGATAGATAGATAGATAGATAGATAGATAGATAGATAGATAGATAGATAGATAGATAGATAGATAGATAGATAGATAGATAGATAGATAGATAGATAGATAGATAGATAGAGAGAGAGAGAGATGGATGGGATTGTCAAGTCAAGTCAAATTTATTTATAGCTATAGCACATTTAAAAAACAACAATAGTTGACCAAAGTGCTGTACACAAATACAATTCAATCAACAAGACATTACTGGATTTAAACTCATTTAAAAGACATGTGGTCACAACTGGAATGTATGTTTATGTGTTTAAATATGGTTGATTAACATAAGGTTAAAGCACATGAATTAAAATAATTATCTATGCTTTAATCAATGTTGCATCAATTGATATTTTGGCCACTGGGGGGCAGCAGAAACAGCACAAAGCAAAACATCTAAACTGCTATAAACTTCTGTGTAGAAACTCTTTATTTTTACAGATCTGCAATTTCTTAATCGTCGCCTGATTGGTTCTCAAAATAAAGACATTTCCGACTGTTAACCTGTTTTTTACACTTCCCATTTATGTTCCAAATTAATTGAACCGATTGCTAGTGTATCCTGTTGAGTCGTTTGTTGGGAGCATAGCAGTCCCTTTTGCAATGTGTGAAATGTGTCCATAGACAAGCAAGCAGTTAAACAGTATGAGGAATACATTTTCTTCCATTAAATTGAGCTAGCTTTTATTCCAAAAAATTCCCAATTACTACTTGAACCAAATTACTTCGTTATTTTCAAGAACTTTATATGACTTTAACAGATTTGTAAAAAAAGAAAAAAGAAAAGGAAAAAAGTATTTAATAAAGGTAGACTAGCTCTCACTCCGGTGTGTTGCTAATGGGGATCCTAATAAATCAAATCAAATCAAAAACATATGCAAAACCTACTTTTGTTTGATTGTTTAGGATGCCTATTTACTCAGGACAAAAACATGACAACAATTTTTATTTTAAGTTCATGCAAATGCAAAATAAAAAAACATCAACAAAGCACCCATAGCATACAATAGTTACACAACCATACAATAGTTAATAGCAGGTGTTATTATTATGTTGTTGTCCAGTGTCCACCCCCCCTTTTGCAGACAAAAAACCAAATGCAAGATTCTCCTCTTACAAATTCACTTCAACTGACTAAAAATCTTAATGTTGCTATATATTTTTAAAGTTGAAAAACTGGACATAATTATATATGATTCAGCTTTTTTCCCTAATATTTAAAGTTGAATGACTGCATATCTATAATAATAACATCTGATGAAGGTAGAATGTCTCACCTGTGACCTGTAGCGACTTCGACTGATGCTTCACTCTCCTCCACCAGCGCAGAATGTTTTTATATTTAAGTTTGACCTGCTTTCAGATGCCTCTAGGGGCATGGCAAGGGTGTGTGTGTGTGTGTGTGTGTGTGTGTGTGTGTGTGTGTGTGTGTGTGTGTGTGTGTGTGCGCGCGTGTGTGTGTGTGTGTGTGTGTGTGTGTACAGGCATCTTTGTGAGGACCAGTTCCTTTCAACCATCGAAGTGAGTACATTTCAAAGGGCTGTTTGAGGGTTAACACTAGGTTTTAAGTTTCAGGTATGTATTAGGTTTATGTTAGGGTTAGTGTAAGGGTTGGGGTTAGGCATTTGGTTTTGATGGTTAAGGTTAAGGGGCCTGGGAATGCATTATGTCAACGAATATCCTCATAAGTATAGCCGTACAAATGTGTGTGTGTGTGCGTGCGTGCCTGTGTGTGTGTGGAGGGGGTGTGTGTGGGGTGTGCCCATGTGTGTGTGTGTGTGGAGGGGGTGTGTGTGGGGTGTGCCCATGTGTGTGTGGTTAACAACACCTGGCCGATCAGTATTTATAAAAATAGCCGATTACATATTGCATTGTGTTGTGAGCTAAATCCAGGCCTACATTTGGGATCTTACACAAGCCTCGGAGGGCTTAGGGTCATGAAACTAATGCAAACGGCGACACACACACACACACACGGACTGACAGACAGACAGACACACACACACACTATCTCACTCACTCACTCACTCACTCACTCACTCACTCACACACACACACACAAACACAGAGACACACACACAAACACAGAGACACACATACACACACACACACACACACTATCTCACTCGCTCACACACACACACACACACACACAGACACACACACACACACACAAACACAGAGACACACACACACACACACACACAAACAATGGGGTCATGAAACTAATGCAATGTCTATTGTTGTATGGGAAGCAAATAGCATAACCAATCGGGGTTTATTTTTGTTCCACTTTGTCAAAGAGATATGAGACACACACACACACACACAGAGACCCACACACACATACACACACACACACACACACACACACACACACACACACACAGACCCACACACACACACATGATGATGGATTGACTGTTGGCTGAGTTCAAACCAGGGCTACAGAGGATGGGCACGTAGCGGAGCAATTCCTGCTTTATGATTCTAACTCCCATGGTTCTGTTTCTATGCTGTTTACGACTCTGGATTTATTCTCTTGTAATGATTTCATCGGCTTGTTTTGAAGTTGTTTTTGTTTTTCGACATTTCACTTATTGTATTACTTTTGTTTTATTCCTTGGAGTGGTCTCTTTAAATGAAGAGGCCACTCCAAATGTTCAGTGTCTCTCGTGTTTTACTCTTTAGAGGCACATGTTTGAGTAGAATGAACATTTTGGTTTTATAATATAAACTACTGACAACATTTCTACCAAATCCCAATAATTTTTTTGTCATTAAGAGCATTTTCAATAAATTATTCAGAGATGAAGATTTGAGAAAAATCCAGACTGGTCTCTTAATTTTTTTCCAGAGCTGTATGTAAAGGTTACAGTTGGACATGTTGTGTGATTGCTATAGGCCTAATACAGGTCTTATTATATTGTTTAACATGCTCTCATACAGTAGAGTGACAGTGAAGGAGCTTTAGGTTGAGCTATACGCTGCTATTTCAGTGAGCGAGCTACAGCAGGCGACACACCGGCCCCCGAAAAGCTGCCGTAATACTACTGGACATCTGACTGGCTCTCTGGGGATCACACACACACACACAAACACACACTCGCATACAGGCAGGCAGGTACACACACACACACACGCACACACGCAGGCAGGCACACACTCACACACACACAAACAGTCGCATTCACACACACACACACAAACACATACACACACTCGCACGCACGCAGGCAGGCAGGTACACACACACACAAACAGTCGCACTCACACACACTCACTCACACACACACACACACAGTCGCATTCACACACACACACACACACAAACACTAGTGAACACACACACACACCGAAGCACACACAGGCAGGCAGACAGGCAAACAGACAGACAGACAGACAGACAGACACACTCACTAACACACACACAAACACATAGACACCCACACACACACACACATACAAACACACACACACACACACAGGGTCAGGGGTGTAAACCTGTCACACCCAGGCATTCGTTTATACACGGCATGTTTGTATATCTTGTTAATCTCACTCACACTGAGAAAACACACATTGGGATATGAACAGCTAATAGGCCTGGATTACATTTTAATCTCGGATTTGGAAAGTGTGTGTGTGTGTGTGTGTGTGTGTGTGTGATAATGTATGTGACAAAAGAACACCATGAGATACAATGCAATACAATATTGCATGTGTAGGATGCAACTTGATATGTTCCTAGAAATTAACTTATTAGCCATACCTACTGATATAATGCACTTAACTTACATTATATATGGGTAGCCTACTACACAGCCCTACTGCCATTGTGTATGTTTTTTGTAATTTATGTAGCCTAACTTGATTTGTACTTCAACACTGCAATATCTATCTATCTATCTATCTATCTATCTATCTATCTATCTATCTATCTATCTATCTATCTATCTATCTATCTATCTATCTATCTATCTATCTATCTATCTATCTATCTATCTATCTATCTATCTATCTATCTATCTATCTCTGTCTGTCTGTCTGTCTGTCTGTCTGTCTGTCTATCTATCTATCTGTCTTTTACTTTTTACTGTAGGCCTAATATTGTTTCATGTTGTAGGCCTATGTTTTTAATGTGACCAACATTTCCCTTTCTGTTGGCAACAGTTTTTTACGATCAAATACATAAGTCAACAATTCAAAATCTATCATGAAAATCATGATAATAATCATGACAAGTTGAACGTGTTTTCCAACCAATGCGTATGTCGTTTACGGTTGCTAAGCAGCGTGTAAACTAACTCCCACTCTGGTGTTGCCTAGGAACCAAGCTAACATCAGGAACGGAAGACACCTTTTTTACTGTTAGCTTCGTTTATAGCTAACTGGAAATCTCGTAAAATGAAGACAATGATCAAACAAACGGGGGTAAAAGGAGTAGTTTGAAGGAGTGACAGTGTAGGCGTCTCCTGGTGGTGTTTAGGGCACGTTTGTTAAACTTAAAAAACTTAATTTGACCTAAATAGTGAGAGAGCTAACGGACTTGCCTATAGCGTTTTAGCCTGTCAGGTTAGAAGCTGTCATGTCGGAGCAGAGAGAAAGTGATGAGCTGCAGGACACAGACAACGAGGAGGAAAGAAACCTTCCACCGGGGGCACGTACCACCGAGACGCCGCTAGAGAGCGACACAGAGCCGGCGAGCGATGGAGAGGAGGCCGGTGAGTTCCTCCACATTTTATACACTATCTATGGTCCACACTGATAACCCGTGTTTTTTAATAAAAAAAATGTTTTAGACATATATTTTACTATGCTTTTATTTTCTATGCACATTGTAAAGCACCTTATAATAGGTGGTCCTTGGTTGTAGCCTACTTTTTGTGCATAGTCAAATGCCCACAATACCAAAAAACTGGTGCAGATTGTTTAAAGATCTATTGCTAATCATATTTAGGCTACCCTCAATTTGCACTGCTTTGGGAAAAATGTATTATTTGTTTTGTTTTGATTCACTGAAAAAAATATATTGTTAAACTCTAGGCTAATGTGATCAATGTTCTTGTTATTTTAACCAAATTTTACATCCACAAATCAAAATTCTTAAAGGGGCAGTGTGTAACATTTTAAGTAATCTATTAGCTAAAATCAATATCCTCATTCATAAATATGTCCTCATTGGTGTAAAATCACCTCTGCCAATAATCTGAATTATCCTCCTGAGCGGAGAATTACAAATATTAATATTACATTTTGTACATTGAGCGGGCAAGTCTTATGGAGGAATCCATGTTTTTGGAGTGTCATCAGGTGCATTGTTTAAAATTTAGAATTGTTCTTGTCCTTGAAGGCCACTGTAGCTTCTGTTATTATTCTAAAGGGTTGGGGTTACCCAGGGAGCGTTGCATTCTAGAACTTTGTAGAACTTTCTTGATGATGTCATATTACACACTGCACCTTTAAAGAAAAAGCCAAGTGTTTTGGAGCTGGCTGCCTATTTCAAACAATAGTCAACATTTTCTCTTTCTCTGAATGAAAAACAAGAAAGCTGTTAAAATCCTTAAACTTTTTCAAGCTTTACAAAAAAAGTCAACTACTTTTTTTTTGTTGTAATTAGTATTTTATTGAGTTTTTATACATCACTGTAACAATGTAATCAGAATTGTAGTCAACACAACAATTGACGTCTTATAATTTATCCCTTAGTGATGTTACATTTTTGAAAAAGAAAATAAAGATTATGCCAAAAGGGGTAATAGAAATCAGGTAGAAAAAAAGTCAACTACTTTTTAATATAATTTAGGCCTACCATTTAAACAGGATTTACAGTGAACAAAATAGATAAGAAAATAAACAGTGCAACAACCAAAGTCAGTGCAGGGCATAGCAGTGCAAGTTAAAGACAATCATTTGTATAATGTATAATTTGGAAGTGCTGATAAAATGTATGAGTAATTCACAAGCTAAATGTCCTAAATTGCAGTGTATCATATGTAGCCTACTCTCCGGTGATAATTTGCAGTTCAGTGGACACTTCGAGACACTGGACATTTTATTTAAAAAAAATATGCCTTAAAGGTGCAGTGTGTAGAATTTATTGTACTTTTTTTTATTTAATTTGACTGTGAAAATAAGTCCTTATATGTTTCATATGATCTTATTTTTCTTTCCATGTATCATTTCCTAGAGTCTATGGAAGAAGCTGAAACTCAGGCTGATCTGCCCGACGACAGCGATGTCACAGAAACTCAGAGAAAAGAAAATGTTGGAAACTCCACAGCTACAGGTAAGACCCTGATCTACAGTATGTGACATCGGGTGGCTCAGGTGGTAGAGCGGGTCGGCCAATGATCGATAGGTTGGCGGTTCGATCTTGTGTCATGGTTGTTGTGTCCTTGGGCAAGACACTTCACGCACCTTGCCTCGTGTGAATGTCGATAGTTAGCCTGCTACCGATGTATGCATGTGTGTGTGAATAGTAACGTGGGAATGGGAACAGGTCTCCCTTGTAAAAGAGTCTCCGGTCTCAATGGGATTTACCTGTATAAATAAAGGTTAAAAAAAAACCTTTATTTATACAGGTATCCTTGTTACCAAAAAACCGACTGCAAAAAGAAACTTACAATTATATTCTTTATTACCACAGCAAAACAGCCATGAGTCTATTCAAACATTGCATATATTTATCTTCCAAATTAAATTACGTTGATTTACATGATGATTTATCGCCATTAAAGGTGCAGTGTGTAATATGACATCATCAAGTAAGTTCTCGAAAGTTCTAGAATGCAACGCTCCCTGGGTAACCCCAACCCTTTCGAATAATAACAGAAGCTACAGTGGCCTTCAAGGACAAGAACAATTCTAAATTTTAAACAATGCACCTGATGACATTCCAACTATCACACTTCCAAAATGGCGGTGACAAGGCCTTGGTCCAAAGTATGGAGAAATATGGACATATATGAGACCCTTTCTAAGGAAAAAAATAATAATTAAAAAAAAAAAAAATAGCTATTATGCACTAAATTAAACATACTTATGGATATTATAATTATTTTCTACAAAATCTGCTAGGAAATAAAACCCAAAATTCTACACACTGCAGGTTTAAAGAGATGAAAACAGCTTTAGATTTTGGCTCAGTTACATTAATCTGTTCTCAGCATGGCACATTTCCCCAAATCCATTTATCACAGATTATTCTAATTCATTTTCATATCAGATTTACATATTCTCAGAGTGATAAAATACAGAGACAATATGTATAAAAAAAAAAAAAAAACATGGCAACATAATTCAGATCATTGTATTCATCCTGCATTGGCAAACAGATGGAATGATAAGTGGATGAAGTAAAGTGTTTGCACCGGTGGAAATATGAAGGTGTATTGAACTCTGAGATTCTATGTAGTATAAATGTGCAAACATTTTAGAAATCGGTTCATTCTAGCCTGAGAAAAGCCAGAAAGAGTCTTTTATGGTGTCACTGTCTAACCCTATACATTTTCCCATGTGTGACATCACATATGGTAAAATGTAGGGTTAGGATTAACAGGACAGCTGGGCCAAGGGAAACTAAGGGAAGACTGAGGAAAAAAAACGAATTCATTATATTATAATAGGGATTTTACAATGATAGAACGCCGGTTTCGTATGGGTGAAGTATTCCTTTAAGTACCTCAGATGATGTGCTGTTTCTAGGTAACCTGACAGAGTTATTATAGGATGTGTGGATCAATATCTCAGAGTTTATTAGCGGTCACAAAGACAGCAGACACAAAGGAAAAGGCAAAAACTAAACCGCCCAGTTCTAAAGCAGTGACTGGACACTAATGATGTGGAATAACGTCACACATTTTCTGAGTATTTAACAGTTTAAAGGTGCAGTGTGTAATATGACATCATCAAGAAAGTTCTAGAATGCAACGCTCCCTGGGTAACCCCAACCCTTTTGAATAATAACAAGCTACAGTGGCCTTCAAGGACAAGAACAATTCTACATTTTAAACAATGCACCTGATGACATTCCAACTATGACACTTTCAAGATGGCGGCACTAGGCCTTGGTCCAAAATATGCAGAAATATGGACAAATATGAGACCCTTTCAAAGGGAAAAAAAAATGATTCAAAACATTTTTTTCAGCTATTATGCACCAAATTAAATGTACTTGTGGATATTATAATTACTTTCTACAAAATCTGCTAGGAAATAAAACCCAAAATTCTACACACTGCAGGTTTAAAAAGAGTGATTATAAAACCCATGACAATTACACTATTGAAACCACTCTTATTACAACACAATCTTTTTTTTAATTCTGCATTGATCTTTTAAAAAGCTGTATAATTTCAGTGATACAAAAAACTGACTTTTGGGCCAGCCGTTTGTTGGGGAAACTTTGAGTGCCTGTGTCTGTGATTCCTCAATGAATAATCAATGTGTATGAATGCATACAAAAATAAATGTGAAGTAGCAAAACATGTCATGTTCTGTGTGTGTGTGTGTGTGTGTGTGTGTGTGTGTGTGTGTGTGTGTGTGTGTGTCTGTCTGTCTGTCTGTGTGCGTGCGTGTCTCTGTCTCTCTCTGTGTGTGTGTGTGTGTGTGTGTGTGTGTGTGTCTCTCTCTCTGTCTGTGTCTGTCTCTGTCTCCATCTCTGTCTCTCTCTCTGTGTCCATCTCTGTCTCTCTCTCTCTCTCTGTCTCTCTCTCTGTCTGTCTGTCTGTCTGTCTGTGTGTCTGTCTGTGTGTGTGTCTGCCTGTCTGTCTGTCTCTCTCTGTCTGTGTGTGTCTGTGTCTCTCTCTCTCTCTGTCTGTCTGTCTCTCTCTCTCTCTCTCTCTCTCTCTCTCTGTTGCAGTGAAGGTGGTGTTGGTTCCCGAGGGTCATGTGATGACTGCGGCCTTTGCGATTGGTCTGAGCATCCTGGAGCTGAAGCTTCACCTCGCCTCAGAACTCAGGGTCCCTGCCGAGGTGCTGCAGATTTCACTGGACGGTAACTTTTTATTTTTATTTTTATTTTTAACCTTTATTTATACAGGTAAATCCCATTGAGACCGAAGACTCTTTTGCAAGGGAGACCTGTTTTCCTTTCCCACGTTACCATTCACACACACATAGCAGGCTAACTATCGACATTCACACGAGGCAAGGTGGGTGAAGTGTCTTGCCCAAGGACACAACAACTATGACACAGGTGGCAGGGCGGGGATCGAACCTCCAGCCCTTTGATCATCGGCCGACCCGCTCTACCAACTGAGCCACAGTCGCCCCAAACTCTATTTCTATACCTACAACCATGTGTGTGTGTGTGTGTGTGTGTGTGTGTGTGTGTGTGTGTGTGTGTGTGTGTGTGTGTGTGTGTGCGTGTGTGTGCAGATATCTCTATCCATACAATGTTGTTTTGTTTGGTTGGTTCAGTTAATAGTACAACAACTTATCCTAATTCCTGCTTTGCTACTTGGCTCCGGAGTCGGCTTTCTGACCCTTTGTATGACGACCCCGCCCACGTTCAGCAGGTACTATTTGCAGTAGAAAACCACTCGTGCTGCTACCAAAACAGAGTTGAGCTAAGTCGAGTTGAGTCCAGTAGAGCTACATGTGCGGTGGAAAAGTGCTATAAATCCCAACAAAGACAGCAAGGAAGAAGAAAACTTCTAGCCAGTAATCATACATGTGAACAATACAGGATTCATTATGCCTACAATTAAAAACCTGCATTTCTAAATTTTCTATTTAGAATTAAATTAGCTCACACACACTCACATGGACACAACACGCACACACACACACACACACACGCACACACGCACACACACACACACACACACACACACACACACACACACACACACACACACACACTCACATGGACACAACACGCACACACACACACACACACACACACACACACACACACACACGCATCACAAACATGTGATGAGCTCAACAAGGCACTCGATGAGTTTTGGTGACTCACACCGCATCCAATCCAGTTTGGCCAGGATTGAGTTATTCATAGCCAGGGTTTGGAAGCCGCTGCATCAACACATAAATGAGCCTTTCTTCTTTCTTTCTGTGTGGAGAAACAGATGCTGGTTTTCGTATTTAATTGTGGAAAACATTATGTTTTGCCATGTCTTCTAAAATGGTGTGCCATGAATATATTTATGCGTACTGACTGAGTGAGTCATTACGCAAGAGAGAAACAAGCAAGAAAAAAACAATGAACATGAATCTCAGTTGGGTTTTTGCATTTAAAATATGTGTGATGATAACAGTAGAATAGAATATCTTTATTGTCATTGTAACAGTTACTACTAAATTAAGTAAGAATGTGGTTAAAACAATAAACAGTAACTATCTAGTAAAAACAGAAAAGCTTTCTTTTCCCTTTTCCCCTAATTGAGTTAGGGGACTTGGACCTGTATCCTTGGACTGTTCAGTCCTATTGTTTTTTACTAAAAATAGTCAAATTTAATTTAATTTACTTAAATAATAATATAATACTTAGCTCTGGAACGATCTTCCCATCTCTTTGCATTCAATAGAGTCTGTTGACGCTTTCAAACGTCAACTAAAAACCTATTTATTTGTACAGGCTTTTGCCTAATTTGTTCTTGGGGCTGCTATGTTTATCACTGTATTGTCTTGGCCTTTTAAATGTATGTATATTTTTAATCTGTTGTTGCTTCCCATTGTGAAGCGCTTTGTGACCCTGGTCTGCGAAGGGCGCTCTATAAATAAAGTTTACTTACTTACTTACTACTTACTTAAAAGTACTGACTGAAAAGGTGTAAGTTGTACACCTGCTATCTGTGTGTGTGAATGGTAACGTGGGAAAGGAAAACAGGTCTCCCTTGAAAAAACAAACAAGAAGATTTTGTTGTGTGTGTGATGAGAAATATTGCATATTGTATGTCTCTTGTATAATACTAAACTGTGTACCATATTGGCTCCGGCCTTCGTTGCAGTGGTCGCGGGTTCAAATCCGACCCGTGGACCTTTACTGCAGGTCATCCCCCCTCTCTCTCTCTCTGTCTCTCTCTCTCTCTCTGTCTCTCTCTCTCTCTCTCTCTCTCTCTCTCTCTCTCTCTCTCTGTCTCCCCATTTCAACTCTGTACTGTCTAATAAAGCTTAAAAATATGCCAAAAAATTATCTTACAATATGCAATATTTCTCATTACCTGTGTTTCAGGGCGCCTGGTAGCGGAGCAGCAGAAAATGAATCCTTATAGAATAAAAAAAAAAATGCAAAAAGGAATTAAATCACCTTGGCTCAGGTGGTTAAGCGGGTTGGCCAATGATCCAAGGGTTGGCGGTTCGATCCCCGCTCTGCCACCAGTGTCATGGTTGTTGTGTCCTTGGGCAAGACACTTCACCCACCTTGCCTTGTGTGAATGTGTATGACTGCTGTATGTTTGAGGTGGTGGTCGGAGGGGCCGTAGGCGCTGAATGGCAGCCACGCTTCCGTCAGTCTGCCCCAGGGCAGCTGTGGCTACTATGGTAGTTTACCACCACCAGTATGACTGTGTGTGAATGAATGGAACCTGGAACCCTGTAAAGCGTCTTTGAGTGCCTTGAAAAGCGCTATATAAATCCAATCCATTATAATTATTATTATTATTATTATTATATGTGTGTTGAAATACTAAAGCATGAGAGTTGGTCGTGTGTTCCAGGGCGCGTGGTGTCGGAGCAGCAGAGCCTGATGGAGCTCGGTGTGCGTCCTAACGGCTCCACCAGGATGGAGCTGAGTTCCTCTGACCCAAAGACCTTCCCCCTGCGCCCGCTACGCCCGCCGGAGCAGGACAACATGCCCGACGTCATCACCGTACGAGTGCAGACAGGTCTGTACACACACACACACGCACAGATACAAGCCACACACAGGTACAACACACACACACACACACACACACACACACACACACATAGGTACGACACACACACAGACATAGGTACGACACATACACACACCTGATGGCCTTTCCTCTGCGCCCGCTACGCCCGCCGGAGCAGGACAACATGCCCGACGTCATCACTGTACGAGTGCGAACAGGTCTGTGAGTCTGTGAGGCAGAGAGCCACAGGAAAGAGCGAGAGAAGCGAACACCAGCGAGTTTGCCGGTGGCGGCGGCGGCTAAAAAAAACACATTACGTGCCAATTTGTATTCGATGGTCGCGATAGCAACATTTCATACATCCTGTGGAGAACATCGC
>NC_137234.1:3895179-3905179 GCF_949987685.1 Ammodytes marinus
AAGCAGCAGAGCTGCCGCCGTAATGTTACAGTATTTACATCAAAGCCCTAATGGTCATACAAATGAGAGGCTTTATTTAAACGCTGTCCGTGCTTAGAGGTGATTTTAATTGTGTCGGCTGAAACAGAAACTAACGGAGGGATTCGGCTCACTATAGTCCCTTGAGTCGCGCAGTCAGTTTGTCGACATGGCTTTGTGTTTTAAGGCTCGAGACATACAATCAGATCGCATACAAACAGGGAAGCCTTTCCCATCGGTATCGCTAACGGGGAGAATATCCCCGGTTATTATTTGAGCCTCAAACCACAGAGTTCTTCCCCGTGCGGTGGCTCGCGCACTCACTAGTGATCTCACGGTGAAACGCTGCTTTGCTCGGACGAAGGCATCGTGTGTTTCTAGATGATTTAACGTCATAGTCTCAGACGAGCGTTTAACATTATGCTGCATCTTTTGCACTGCACTGTTTTTTATCAACAGTGAAAAAATGGTCCCATACCGGACTCTTATGTGTAGCTGATTACTTCATGCACGCACCTTGCAGAAGTGACGCTCCTGCATCGCGCTCACGACCAGACGTGACACGGTGACATCTCCCATTAATAAAACGGCATAACTCCCTGATTTTCAGATTTCTATTTTTAAATTCGACTTGAGCGCAAGTGGAAAACCGGTCAATGTGTCGACACATTCACATCCCTAATGCATATGGAGAAAGTGATAAACACTACCACACCACAAAGACTGATCAGACCTGCATCTCTTATTAGTTAATTATATGAAATGTTGATATTGTGCACAATATCAACATTTCATATCATTAACTAAAAAGAAAAAAGAAATCTAAAGGTAACTTCAATACTGTATTATAATTATTGACTAAATGATGAAAAAAAGGTGTCTGCAGGGCCAGTGAAAATATACAAGGGGCCAGTAAAACTCGGATCTATTGGCTAAGCGGGCCAGTTGGGAAAAAAAGTTGCATTGAACCCAGAGTATATATGGAGTTCAATTATACAATGTTTTGAAATAAAGATGGCGTGTATTGTGTATCATATATAGTAAGAGTGTACCATTTCATTTGCAACTCAGTTCCTTGGTAGCACCTACTTACAGTACAAATGACTTCTGATGGAAAACATTTGTATGAAAAACACTTTCATTAGCTATTCTTACTATTGTATTGTTTAACATTAACGCATATATTAAAAAAGATATTGCGTATAAAAAGTGGCTGGTAAAAAAGATGAGTGGCTGGTAGATTTTTAAATCTACCTGCCACAGTGGCTGGTAGGCAAAAAAGTTAATTTCCATCCCACGCATGCACGATCGCAAACAGCACTGTATGGGGGGGGGGGGGGGGGGGGGGGGGCGCTTCTGGTGTAGTGGTTAGAGCCCCCTCCCCCCCCACCCATAGAGGCTCAGTCCTCTTCACAGCAGACCCGGGTTATAATCCAGCCCGGGTCGTTCTCTGCATGTCATTCCCCTTTCTGCCCCCATTTCATCTCTTCCTCTACACACTGTCTAATACAGTAAACGCAAAAAAATTCCAAATAAAAAAGCTGAAGTATGATCCCTGCTAATTGTTCCTAATCCTTGTTATTGTAAAGGAGCCAAATATATTCTACACACTGCCCCTTTAATTGGTCTTATTGTTTCATCTCCTTGTTATTGTACAGGAGCACGAGTGTCAAGTGACGCGGGACGTGGTAGACCTAATAGACAGAGAGGTTGACCTGATGACTCGAGGGGTTAAAGCCAACAGTCTGGAGGGGCTGCGGAAAAGGATCTCCACTCTCTTTCTACAGTTCATCAAAACACCAGCATTCAACCCTGAGGTCGCCAAACTGCTCAAGGTATAAGCACAGAGACACAGTGATGGTTTTATTTATTTTTTATTTCATTTTACTTTTGTTTATACTCGAGAGATCAATTGAGGGGTGTGTGTGTGTCTATCTATCTATCTATCTATCTATCTATCTATCTATCTATCTATCTATCTATCTATCTATCTATCTATCTATCTATCTATCTATCTATCTATCTATCTATCTATCTATCTATCTATCTATCTATCTATCTATCTATCTATCTATCTATCTATCTATCTATCTATCCATCCATCCATCCATCCATCCATCCATCCATCCATTCATCCATCCATCCATCCATCCATCCATCCATCCATCCATCCATCCATCCATCCATCCATCCATCCATCCATCCATCCTCCATCTATCCATCCATCCATCCATCCATCCATCTATCTATCTACCTACCTATCTATCTGCCCTTAGACCCTTAGCACGACTGAGGAAAAACTCCCAGTAAAAAACCTTTTAACGGGATAGAAACGAAAAGAAAAAAAAGTTGTGTGAATTTAACAAACTCTCTCCATATAATCTCAGGTCCCTCAGAACCCGTCCACCCTGAGAAAGGACATGTTCCTGTGCAGTGGCTGCCAGCGTTACCTGAGCTCCTCTGACTTCAGCCCGTGTGCGTCGGTCCGTCTGTCGCGCTGCGCCGACTGCACCGGGCTGGACAACATCGGCCGCGCCAGAGACGACTCGTCCTGCTACAAGAGCATCCTCAAGAGGCTCCGGGCCGACGAACAGCTGCTCCGAGAGGACAACAAGATCCCCTTCCTACTGCAGGTGAGGGGAGGAGTATTATGCTCTTAAAGCTATAGTGCGTAATTTATGTATTTCGATGATCGCGCATGGATTTGATCAATCAATTTAATGAATATAAAAAAGTTTTTTCTGACCTCAAGTGTGTAACTTCTGTCTTTCGATGGATTTTATACCTTGTGCTGTACATCCAGGTTTTTTTCTTAGCAGTAGAATCAACAATTTAAATATGTCTTGGCCTAATTGAAACAGTTACAGGTAGAGGTTGGCAGATTTAAGATAATACGTCTAAATTCTTATAGGAATTCTTCATCCATACGGAACCGGCGTTCTATCATTATAAAATCACTATCATAATATAATGAATGAAGTTTTTCTTCCCTCAGTCTTTCCTCAGTCTTCCCTTGGACCAGTTGTCCTGTTAATCCAAGCCCTACATTTTACCATGTGTGATGTCACACATGGGAAAATGTAGGGTTAGACAGTGAGACCATAAAACACTCTTTCTGCCTTTTCTCAGGCTAGGATGAACCGATATCTTAAATGTTTGCACATTTATACTTCACCGGATCTCAGAGTTCAATACACCTTCATATTCCCACCGGTGAAGTAGGCCTTTAAAGGATATGAAGGTCTTTATTTTAGTGTGTTGCTGTAAGTATCTCCCCCAGTGTCCGCTGTCAGGTTGAGGATGTGCGGTAACTAGTAGCGATTGTGTGGCCGTCTCGGTCGGCCCTCCACGCCAGCAGCAACCTCTATAACCAAATTCACAATTTGAAATCTCTCGGACAATTTTCTTGTCCAGTGACCCATGGAGACTTCTCATGCCAATTTTCAGGCATGTATCATCAACTGAAATATTCTGGCGAAAATAAGCACTTAGCCGCTCCACTATATCTCCTCATAAAGTATTATTAATTCTAGTGGGATGTAGCTCAGTGGGTACGGCGGTCGTCCACTGGGTTGCAGGGTCGGTGGTTCGATCCCCCGTCTCCCCGCCACATGTCCAAGTGTCCCTGGGCAAAGAGACACTGAACCCTAAACTGCTCCTGATAGTTATAGCTTGCACCCTGCGTGGTAGCTGCTGCTGCTATCGGTGTATGAATGTGTGCTCCAGTTGTAAGTCGCTTTGGATAAAAGCGTCTGCTAAATGACATGTAGTGTAATGCAATAATAACCCCTTCATATCTCCCTGTGTGCCCTGTCAGGTTGAGGATGTGCGGTACCTGATAGAGGTGGTGTGGGCGTCCCGGTCGGCCCTCCATGGCAGCAGCGACCTCTATAACCTGGTGTTTGTCCGCTGGGAGAGAGACAGCGACTGGAGCCCCTGGAACTGCATCCTGCTGTCTAAGGAGGAGACCGCCGCTCATCTGGAGGTGGAGGACGTACACAGGGTAAACAGACACACACACACACACAGACAGGCACGCAGACATGCACGCAGACAGGCACACACACACACACACAGACAGGCACGCAGACATGCAGACAGGCACACACACACACACACAGACACAGGCAGGCACGCAGACATGCAGACAGGCACACACACAGGCACGCAGACAGACACACACACAGACACACACACAGGCACGCAGACACACACACACACGCAGACAGGCACGCAGACATGCAGACAGGCACACACACAGGCACGCAGACAGACACACACACAGACACACACAGACAGGCAGGCAAGCAGGCAGACAGGCACGCAGGCAGACAGGCACACACACAGGCACGCAGACACACACACACACACACACACACAGACACACATTTATGTATATGTTTTATTTAAATCACATTTTCTGAAACCTTTACAGTAACATGTGTAGCCAATGCACTGACTAAGTTTTCCCAACTGGATGTACTGTATGTTCTAAGCTAAAAGTTACAGTTAGATACAAACAGCCTAAGCCATCAGAACAACTGTAAACATGAGCTGTATCCGGCTGATGCATTTTAACCAATAACTGTTCTTGTTATCTTCATTCTCTGCACTATGAGGAAATCAAAGAGGAACTGCTGTGACCTTTTAACTATTTCCAAATTATGAAATGTCACCGTAAATGTGGTGTGTGTGTGTGTGTGTGTGTGTGTGTGTGTGTGTGTGTGTGTGTGTGTGTGTGTGTGTGTGTGTGTGTGTGTGTGTGTGTGTGTGTGTGTGTGTGTGTGTGTGTGTGTGTGTCTGTGTGTGTGTGTCTGCGTCCCTGTCTGTGTGTGTTCCCGTATGCCTGTGTGTGTCTGTCTGCGTCCCTGCCTGTCTGTCTGTCTGTCTGTCTGTCTGCCTGTCTGTCTGTCTGTCTGTCTGTCTGTCTGTCTGTCTGTCTGCCTGCCTGTCTGTCTTCCTGCCTGTCTGTCTGTCTGTCTGTCTGTCTGTCTGTCTGTCTGTCTGTCTGTCTGTCTGTCTGTCTGTCCGTCTGTCTGTCTGTCTGTCTGTGTTCCAGGCGTACGAGACGACATTCATCCGTGGCATTGCCCACAAACACACTCTGGCGCGGCGTCACTTCAGCCAGATCAACATCATGTCCGAGTACCTCAACAACCGACCCACCGACGCCCTCGGCAACCAGCTCGTCTCCAAGACAATCCCCATGGCAACAGGCAAGCACAGCGCGCCCGCGTCGGCTCGTTAGACACACACCCCGCGGTTTTTAGTGTTTTGTCTCTTTTCTTCAAATTGTCACGTTTTGTCTTTTCAGATGTAAAAAAATAAAAGATCAAAAGTTCACGGTTTTACTTCTGTGTGTGACTCGTGTAAATGGATTTTTGAGATTGAAGTTGAAGGGGCTTTTATGTTGAAGGCAGGATGTAGTTAAGTGACTTTTTTGATACTGTTCTGAAGCTTTCATAAAGTGTTTTAGTAGGTATTTAGGTACGTTTTTTTTAATTTTATATTTTATTTATTTTATATTTTATTTATTTTTTCAAAATAAGCTAAAATTTTTATATTACAGAAATACACATGTACAGTACATACATGCATGCACAGGTTGGACAGAAGAAAACCTTGAGGCATTTGTAACGGTAAGCAAAGAAAAGAGAGAGAGAGAGAGAGAGAGAGAGAGAGAGATGGAGACAGAGAGAGAGGGGGGGAGAGGGAGGGAGAGAGAGAGATGGAGACACAGAGAGAGAGAGAGGGGGAGAGAGAGAGAGGGAAAGAGAGAGATGGAGAGGGAGAGAGGGAAAGAGAGAGATGGAGAGGGAAAGAGGGAGAGAGAGAGGGAGAGAGAGATGGGGAGAGAGAAAGAAGGAGAGAGATGGACAGACAGACAGTGAGAGAGAGACAGCGAGAGAGAAAGAAAGACAGCGAGAGAGAGAGAGGGAGAGAAATAAAGAGAGCGACAGACAGTGAGAGAGAGAGAGAGAAAGACAGCGAGAGAGCGACAGACAGAGAGAGAGAGAGAGAGAGATGCTGAAGAGGTTGAGCGGATGATAGTGGAGCCAGTGAAGTGCTGTTATCATCTTGAGAGGCTGGTTCCTCCATCTCCTCTTGTTCTCAGGTCAAAGGGGAAACCACTTTATATACCAGCAACCAGACAACAGTAAGAGCTCCTCTGTGTGTGTGTGTGTGTGTGTGTGTGTGTGTGTGTGTGTGTGTGTGTGTGTGTGTGTGTGTGTGTGTGTGCGTGCGTGCGTGCGTGCGTGCGTGCGTGCGTGCGTGCGTGCGTGTGTGTGTGTGTGTGTGTATGCCTCAATGTAAACTGACCGGTACTGCTTTGAAAGACCCAAGAAACATGTTGTTGGGGGGCGCTCCTCCCATATATGGTCTCTGTCCTCTTCACAGCAGACCCGGGTTTGAATCCAGCCCGGGTCGTTCTCTGCATGTCATTCCCCTCTCTGTCTGTCTGTCTGTCTGTCTGTCTGTCTGTCTGTCTGTCTGTCTGTCCTCTTCACAGCAGACCCGGGTTAGAATCCAGCCCGGGTCGTTCTCTGCTGCATGTCATTCCCCTCTCTGCCCCCATTTCATCTCTGTCGCTCCAAAACTGTCTAATAAAATCAGAAAATGCCTAAAAAAATGTAATAAAAATAAATATGTTGAATGCAAATGTTGCAACTGAACCAAACTGAGAACAAAACGTCAATAAATAAAAACATGGAGCTGTTTTTTCAACTTTTTGTATCATATATTTTTGTTGCCTTAGTTGTTTTTTTTTGTTTCTTTTTATTCCCGGTAAAGGGTTTTTACTGGGAGTTTTTTCTCAGCCGAGCTAAGGGTGTAAGGGCAGGGTGTCATATTGTATCATATTGTATCATATTGTATCATATTGCATGAAATGTAAAGCCCACTGAGACAAATGTGTTTGTGATTTTGGGCTATACAAATAAAACTGATTTGATTTTGATTTGATTTGATTTTGTAAACTTAACTGTATTTTTAATTGGACTGTTTAGAGCTTAAATACAGCAGAGAAAAACAGCGACCTCTAGTGGCCACTGTGTGTCTCGCAAAACAGGCTACTTTCATGTTCTTAAATATACCTTATGAATGAAATGCATCGAACCAAAACCAATGTTAATGCAACAACCCTGAAAAATCTAGAGTCAGTAGTCTGTGCTTAAAGGTGCAGTGTGTAATATGACATCATCAAGAAAGTTCTACAAAGTTCTAGAATGCAACACTCCCTGGGTAACCCCAACCCTTTCGAATAATAACAGAAGCTACAGTGGCCTTCAAGGACAAGAACAATTCTAAATTTTAAACAATGCACCTGATGACATTCCAACTATGACACTTTCAAGATGGCGGAACAAGGCTTTGGTCCAAAATATGCAGAAATATGGACATATATGAGACCCTTTCTAAGGGTGAAAAAAAATAATCCAAAATTTTTTTTTCAGCTACTATGCACTAAATTAAATGTACTTCTGGATATTATAATTACTTTCTACACAATCTGCTAGGAAATAAAACCCAAAATTCTACACACTGCAGGTTTAAAACGTAATCTTTGTAATTCCACAATAAGTAATTGAATAAATAGTTAATTAACAAATAAAACATTTAAATAAGTTCATAGGATTTATTTTTATCCAAAAAAAGTTAAAACAAATTAAATAAAAAAGTAGGAAGCAATTAGATGCATATCAGAAATGTCCTGTAGGTTTAGCATTGTATAGGTTTTAATAAACGTGTCTCAATGTGTATATTTCTGGTTCTGTATGTGAATATTTGTAATAAATATTAGGGGGTCGCTGTATAAGCTCACGGGGTTGAGTGTGAGTCCAAACACATGCTGCGATTTCCAAAGATTGTCTATTTAAGAAGAGGTTTCACACATCCACACATACCTTCCTCTTCTGACCTGCTGCAATACGTTTTTTTTTCATTTCATTTAACTTTTATTTATCCTCGAGAGACCAATTGAGGGGTGACCCTCATTTACAATGATGTCGAGTTCAAAAAAAATTCAAAGGAAAAACAACAATACATACACAATATTCAATGCAAAAACATCAAATACACAACAACAGGTGAAGAGAAAAAAAACAATTGAAACATTTACATAGTGGTGAAGAGTGGCAGCAATTCAAAGTGATTATTATAAGTGACCAGACAACAACACTGTCGGCGCATCTAAATGAGGTAAGCCTAAGCCTTTGGTGATCGCACATTTTACATGAAAAAGTTACGCACTGTAGCTTTAATAATTTTGATAGACTGATTTAAGACATCTTACTGCCAAATAAGACCTTAGGTGAAGTCCATTAACGCCTTTTAAGACTTTTTAAATGTCGATTTAAGACATTTTTATTATTTTAAGATTAATGGATTTTGTCATAGAGATCTGTACAGGAATCCTGCCTTGAAACACAGTCAGAGTGAGACCTCGCACTCTGCCTACCCCTGTTCGCAGCTACAGGTTGCTCACCTGTGTGTGTGTGTGTGTGTGTGTGTGTGTGTGTGTGTGTGTGTGTGTGTTTGTCATGTGCGTCTGTTTGTGTATGTGTGTCCGCGTGTGTTTGTCTGTGCCTTTGTGTGTTTGTCTACGTGTGTGTGCCTGCCTGCGTGTGTGTTTGTCTGTGTGTGCGTATGTTTGAGCCTCTGTATGTGTGTGCGTGTGCGTGTGTGTGCGTGTGTGTGTGTGTGTGTGTGTGTGTGTGTGTGTGTGTGTGTGTGTGTGTGTGTGTGTGTGTGTGTGTGTGTGTGTGTGTGTGTGTGTTGAAGCGCTCAGCCACAGTAGAGAGCAACAGCTGGCGCGCGCTCCTCTACCATTCCATTCCATTCCAACAGTCAGTGCAGCGGAACGGAGCGACCAAAACCCTCCAAATAATATTGGATATTTAACCGGCGCAAACCCCGCCCACCACACACACACACACACACACACACGAAACACATTCGTCCCAGGTGGCTGCTTGTCGTGGCACTAGGGACGTTAGGCGCTTTACACCTGTCCGGTTGAAGTGGCAGCCAGCCGTTACCGCCACGTCGACTACAAACAAACAAACTAACTAAATTCTCCTTTTTCAATGTATTTTTTTTGATTTTTGTTTTTTAGGTCTTAACGAGCAGTTTTCTTTTTTGTGTGTATTTGGACATTTTCCGCGTCGTGCTGGTTCTTTGCAGGAGTTTTTAACACCGGGAATTCAGAAATGTTGGACCCGTCTTCGAGTGAGGACACGGGCGGGGAATCGGACCCAGAAGTTGCCCCAGAAGATCAAGCTCCAAGAAAATCAGCCGTTTCTTCCAAACTGAAACATGGGAACAGGAACAGCGCTGGTGGCGGTGGTGTTCAAAATCAACAGCAGCGAAATTCCCTTACCCACAAGACCCACAAGGCTACAGCGGCAGCAAACACAGGCGCCCCTGGTACTAAAGCGACGAAAGGAGCCTCCAACAACGATAGCGAGGCAGCCCGTGAAGAAGCAGAGGAAAAAAAGGAGAGAGAGAGACTTAAAAAGGAGGAAGAGGACAGGAAAATTAAACTACAGATATATGTGTTCGTCTTGAGATGTATCGCTTATCCGTTCAACGCCAAACAGCCGACGGACATGGCCCGAAGGCAGCAGAAGGTGAGTCCGAAAACAAGCACCTGTTGTCCGGGTACTCAACACCCAGAACATACCCCCCATCCCCTGACTGACTTCCATTTAAAAATAAGTTTATTTAAAGTTGACTCTCTTCTCACACAAAATGTACAAATCCCTAAGCAACAATTTGGCTCATTCTGTATTCTCTATGATGTAACGTTGAATTCGGCTTATTTTTCATCCATAATTCCTCAACGAAATAAATTTATTCTACCTTTTTTTTAATTCTAGCAGTATGTGACAGCAGTAGCCTAAACATTCAGAAAGGCTACTGGCTGGCATTAGTGCAGACCATTCACACCCACTACTTCCCCCCTAGAGACAGACATACACAA
>NC_137234.1:3910179-3955179 GCF_949987685.1 Ammodytes marinus
CATCGTACTTCATTTAGCCTGGTCCAACCAGATCATCGTACTTCATTTAGCCTGGTCCAACCAGACCATTGTACTTCATTTAGCCTGGTCCTACCAGACCATCGTACTTCATTTAGCCTGGTCCAACCAGACCATCGTACTTCATTTAGCCTGGTGCTACCAGACCATCGCACTTCATTTCATTTGTACAGAAGGTCTGGAATCGCTCAATTGACAAACGTTAACTCACTTGAAGGTGGGTTGTCTGTTGAAGTTTAAAACTATTGGATGTGCCCAGTGCCACTCTGGATCTGCCAACCAATCACATAACGTTTGGTGCTCCGGCTTCTGACTACAACTGAAACTGGCGCACAACCTCAACGTCATTGTTCTCAGCCACTCCCTCTGTTCGCTGATTGGACCGGTAAAAATCTACCGGAGAAAACCTAAGAATATACCGCGGACCCAGACTGACTACTGAAGGGAAATGAAATTTGAGCGGAAAGTACCAAGGCAGGTGTCACCAGGCTATAAATAAAGTTGTTAAATGAAATGAAAATTTGATCAGTTTAGGGGGCGCCCTTAGCTCATAGGGCGTCCCCCCCATGGGCCTCGGCCAGCAGCGGACACGGGTTCAATTCCAGCCCGCGGTCGTTCTCTGCATGTCACTCCCCTCTCTGCCCCATTTCAACTCTGTCTCTACACTATCAATAAAAGCATAAAAATGCCCAAAAAATATCTTAAAAATGGACCAGTTTAACATGTCGGAGAAGGAGCAGTAAGAAGTAGAAACATATTCAGTAGAAACACTTTCTCCAAACTGAACATGTTTTGAGCTCCGGCAGTTTCCCGCTGTTTGCCTCTGGAGGCGGAGTTAATGATGCGATCAGTGCTTAGCGTCACACACACACACACACACACACACACACACACACACACACACACACACACACACACACACACACACACACACACACACATACACACAGACAGACACAGACATAGACGCACTTACCACACACACACACACACAAAGACCACACACAGACAGACAGACAGACAGACATAGACGCACTTACCACACACACACACACACACACTAACCACACACACACACACAGAGACAGGCAGACGCACACACACACACACACACACATACTTACCACAGACACACACACAGAGACAGGCAGACGCACACACACACACATACAAACACACACACACACACACACACACACACACACACACACACACACACACACACACATACACATACTTACCACAGACACACACACAGAGACAGGCAGACGCACACACACACACACACAAACACACACACACACACACACACACACACACACACACACACAGCCTTCAGCAGCTTAACTGTGGGCTCCATGACACACACACCTCCAAGGGGAAATCACTAATGATGAACACAGTTTTTATTGTGTTTTTTTAGGTCCAATATTCAAAACATTGTGCTTGCTGTTTATCTATGTGTGTGTGCGTGTGTGTTTGTGTGCATCTGTGTGTGTGTGTGTGTGTGTGTGCGTGCGTGCATCTTTGGTCTTTGTGTGTGTGTGTGTGTGTGTGTGTGTGTGTGTGTGTGTCTCTGTATATCTGCAGGGCTCGATTGTAACGATTCTCTGGTTGCCATTAGCGATTATTTTGAGAGATTATCAAGTAATTCTCGGCCTTTGTTGTTTGCACATCAGTGGAGACCACTTTACAACAGAAACAGGGACAGCCAACAGCAAAATATAAACCTCCAAATAAATGCATTCTTAATATTTGTTGTTTTAGTGATATCCATGTAAGTAACAGTCAGAACCATACAGCATTAGTGTTATCTTTACTTTTTTAACATATTCTAGGCTAATTTACACCAATACTTTGAGATTGAAATCCCATCTTTGTATGTTTTTATTTATTTTATTTAACCTTTATTTACCCAGGCAAGCAAATTAAGAACAACATTCTTATTTTCAAGTGCAGCCTGGAGGGGAAGGGGGAGGGGAGTGCTAAAAGTGAAAACAAGGTTATATATATATTACACTTTTACAAAAATATATAAAATACACTTTAAAAAATTCAATATAATACAATACAATAAAATAAACAGTTAATCAATAGTGTATGACAAGAAGGGCTACTAGCAGGTGCAGGAGTCAACTAAGACTAAGACTGTCATTTAGAAGGGCTTTACCCGACTCAGAATTTTGAAAATATTTAAATTTTCATCTGCTGATGATGTGCTATAAGGGAAGAAGTTTATATAGACCCTTTAATAACGAATGGAAGGAAAGAAAAAAAAAACATTAATGGCCGACTGATTTGATTTGATTTGATTTGATTTGCGAGCCCCCTGTTATTTTAATCAGCCACATTTCAGATTTTTATAAAAGTTGAGTTTTCAAAATTCCAGTCTGGTTCAGTTGATGTTGGCAGTCAGCGGATAACATTATAAGGTGAATTTGTTCAGTTTGTGTGTGTGTGTGTGTGTGTGTGTGTGTTTGTGTGTGTGTTTGTGTGTGTGTGTGTGTGTGTGTGTGTGTGTGTGTGTGTGTGTGTGTGTGTGTGTGTGTGTGTGTGTGTGTGTGTGTGTGTGTGTGTGTGTGTGTGTGTGTGTGTGTGTGTGTGTGTGTGTGTGTGTGTGTGTGTGTGTGTGTGTGTGTGTGTGTGTGTGTGTGTGTGTGTGTGTGTGTGTGTGTGTGTGTGTGTGTGTGTTCTTGCATTTATCACTACGTGGGGCCCAGGCTATTGGAGCACACCAACGGTGTGGGGCCCTGAGACCTTGTGGGGCCCAAAATGGTGGGCCCCACACCGATCTTCATCCATCTGTGCTCAGGAGCCTCCCCTGATGTGGCTCTTGCTTTTTTTTCGTTTTTTGAAATTTGGCCCGCAAAGTGACAAAAAATAGAAACGTGTGTAAAAGTGTGTGTGCTCACTATCGCCCCCTTTACCGGACCCCAGTACTGCACCCGATACACACTTACACACTCCACACACACACACCGGAAGGAGGGACCCACAAAGTGTCAAAAACTAGGTATGTGTGTAAAAGTTCTTCTTCAGTTCTTCTGTAGGGTTTATTGGCAAAACACAACAACCTTTCACTGTCAGGGCTTTTGGGGAAACAGCAGGCAAAGCATATCATAATAGTATTAAGTTCCGAAGAGAAATTGATGTAGCAAAAATAATCTAGTTTTATTTAAATGTATTTACTTTTATTTGTTCCTTTTATTCAGCATTTATCTCTTGTTCACACTCCAGTCCAAGTTGGTTTGCCAACCGCCAATAAACCCTACAGAAGAAGAAGGTGGTCTGATAGTGATGGCATGGTGAAACTTTTTGAAGCCAGTGTTAAATAGTCAGATATATTAAAGGTCATTCTATCAATTTGTAATACACTCAATAGGCTATACTGCCCTGCAATAGTCCAGGCATGGCAAGACTGACAAGTAAATTAATCAATATATCTTAATAAATACATTTCATGTGTCGTTCATGTATTCATTCATATAAATGAAATGTATATTTGGTTTAGTGTATTATTATGGTTATGAAACATGACAATGCATAGGGATCTAATAAATATTTTATGTCAAATTTGAATAACACAATGGGAACAATTATTTTCAAACTGTCGCAGTGTTATAGCAAAGTAAGGACCAGTGAATGTGCTTGTGCAACTTAAAAATTTGTATTTAGAAACAAAACATTTTCCACTATGCTGGGGTTCAGACTATTTCTCCTTTTATAAACCACTTCTCCTGCTTTGGATAACACTCTTACACATAGTAGGCTACAGATGAGGGTATGTTTATATCACTCACAAACCAACAAATCACCGATACTGATACTACCCCACAAAGTGTGAGTGGAGTGGATCCACAATAAGCGAAGCACTTCAGGGATTACTCGACCCACTCTCAGAAGAATCGGCATTGACCGACGGCAAGTTAGATTACGTCCCATTACCTATGCCTATCACTAGTGGTCTGGTTGCTTTTATATTTCTTGGAAATATAACAGGTAGGTGTTATTAATTTGATTAAGTCAAAATGATTCGGAAAATATTCAGTGATATTACTGTACATATAATGGCCGCGTTTCCCAGAATCGATCGTTCTTTGGGGCCAAAGAAGGGTCGAAAGAAGGGTTCGCCAAAGAACGAGCGTTAAGATACGGGTGTTTCCCAGATGGCTTCTTTGGTGCCTTCTTTGGAGAACGCGTAAGACGAAGCGAGAGAAGTACTTTGGTGGGAGCTGTCCACCGCGGTCGTGCTGAAACTGAATAAATCGATGCCAGGCGAATCGATCACCCACCTCTTTATCAGCGCATAAGTCACACACAGCGCCCCGTGGTCACCCCCACACAGGTGGAATTAGGCTACGCATGTATCGTGTGCGTGGGGGGGTGTGTGGGTGGGTGGGGGGGGGGGGGTGGGCAACAAGTGTATCCAAGTAGTAATCAAGCCCATTAGCGCATATATACCCCGTGGATAGGCACACACATGTGAGAGTGGAAGAAAGCGGCAGCAAAAGAAACAAGCGGGCACCGTCGTTTACCGCGGAGGAGATGGGCGTCTTAGTGGACGAGGTCTGGCAGCACCGGGCAGTTTTATTCGGGGGAACAAGGGGCAAAAAGGGGCAAAAAGAACATCAACCGTGTTAGGCAGGCCATAGCCGAAAATATGTCCCCCTCCATCCCATGTGGCCTGCGTGACTGGCGTGCTGTGAGGAAGAAGTGGCAGGAGTTCCAGAACCAAACAAAAAGGAAGAGTGCGAAGGTTTCACTAATCAATCTCCCTTCGTTGCAGGTGATGCAGACACCCAGTAAAGACAGCGCGGAGTAACCCCTCCCCCATATGGTTTCAATAAACTACTTTGGTTTCCTTTTCAACCATGTATTGTGTGGATCATTTTGCATTGAAATGAGTGTCAAACCTATAGCAACAAAAAGTCCCAGGCAAGTTGTAATTTATCTCAGCATAGGTTAATGACGTGTGCGTATAGTGCGCCCTTTCAACAGCATTCCAGTGCCAGACTTTCAGGTAAAGCACTCGGACACTGCAGCAATACTTATAGTGTGCAGGACGTTACATGTAGCCTACATCTGCTGGCTCTGTTTATTTATTTCAGCCTTCAGGCCTGAGAGTTGATATGGATGATGTGGTGGTTGTGGGTTTATTGATCAGTGCTTGGTGACTGGTGGTAAAGGGGTAGGGGCTGGGGGTTGTTGGACCTCAGAAGAGGTAGATATGTTCTTAAAAACGCAGCGCAGCCAGAAGCTGCATCTCCGGGCTGAAGGAAAAATTGCATGTGTGTGGAGACACCAGAGTGATCAGCTGTTGGATCTCCGCACGGCCGGGGCAGTCGGTACTTTGCCTGGAAGGCCCGGTCTGATAGCACGTCCAGTGGGGAGAAGTGCCGACGCACGTATGCATTTATGTAAACCGTCTGGCTTCGCGCACGGCGAGGCTGTTGTATTGCAGCCATGGTTTCTCACACGCGCGGCTTTGGCAACGCCTTTATAGCAGGTGGAGCCGCTCTGGATGAGGTTCAGCTGAGTTCAATTAAATCTGTTCCTTGATATCTGTCAAATGCCACAGGGTTGTGGATGTTTTTTTATGTGTAGTACTATAAACTCACATGTGTGTGGAAAACGTAAACGTGTAATTCATTAAAACATTTTTTCTCTACTATTAGTTTATGTTTATTGCGCCAGGTCCGCATTGAACATTGTTTTATTATTTCGAAAAGTGGAGGAAATAAATTTCCCTGACGTGGCATGATCACTGACGATTTGGTCGCTAAGAAGGTTGAAAGAGTGGGTCAGCGCCGTCGTACAGTTCCATCTTAGTGAAAGTACTACTTTCGCTAAGAACAAATCTGGGAAACGCATTCTTCTTTCACAGCGTTCTTAAGAGCGCTCCAAAGAAGTACTTTGCCCAAAGAGGCTCTTTGGGAATCTGGGAAACGCGGCCAATGTAAGCAAATGTAATACAATGCTGTTTTACACAGTGGCGAACCTAGCCATTTTGGGGCTCCAGGCGAACAGTAATTTGGGGGCCCTTGCATCTAATGTACCTTATATCGCGCACACTGAGATACTCGATTGGTCTAAGAGGATCCCACATCACTGGGTCAAACTGAGCCATTAACTGAACCTGACCCATGACATGTCCATTGCCTAGTCCCAGGGGTGGATTACTGCACGGGCACACCGGGCACAGGCCCAGGGGCCCAAGGGCTCAGGGGGGCCCTTAGCCATAGACGTCGATTACGGGGGGGATGGGGGGTACATGTACCCCCCACTTTTCGTCAAGACTCATTTTGTCCCCCCCACTTTTTAAGCCGGACATGGAGTGCGTCCAGCCGTATTAAAACACAGCGTCAAGGTCTCTCTCTCTCTCTCTCTCTCTCTCTCTCTCTCTCTCTCTCTCACACACACACACACACACACACACACACACACTAGTTTGCACACCAGAGAAAACATGCTCCGAAGTCTCCGCTAGTTTGCACACCAGAGAAGACTGATGCATTTCAATCAGCAGCAGAGAGACAACGGCGAGTGGCTTTAAGTGTCCCGTTGTGAAGTGTAAACTGTAGGGATTACCATCCTCTATGCCCACTAATGACTGTTAATGTAGCGGACACTAACAGCAGCTTGTGTCGCGGCACATGGATACATGACGATGTTGTTTACAGTGATGTGCGGTCAGGGTACTGCCTACCCTGGCGCCGTGTGCAAAAAATAAATAAATAAATAAAATATTTTTTTTATTTAATAAACTTATATTTGTATTATTACTGTTACTGTTAATTATTTCGATCTTTACATGTAATCCGCGATTACTTTAAAAAAGTGTAGACGTTTTGATTCGAAACGTGGCAGTTAGTAAGTTACGCCAAAAAAATATTGTGCCTTTGCTGTTTCCCATTCATTGTGTACGGCAAAGAATCAGTGCCTTTGCGCCTATTCAAAAAAAAGTTTTCGCGCATGCGCACTTGATTCTGTATTATTTAACATGTACGCAAATCACGACGCAAATAAGCATAATTCTTTGTGCCTTTTTTACGTAAATGGTATGCCACATAAGCCTTTACATTACATATCATTCATGGACCAATTAAAATCGAGATATTACTAGACATTTACGCAGCTTAGGCCAACGTCATTACGTTGGCTATGCTCATTCACGTCGCATTACCCCCGCGGATTTTTAAGTCAACATTGCAGCTGCCGTGCCCGCAGATATTTCAGACTGGAGGAATTTTAACAAATTGGATTATAATTTAAAAAGGAACATAATGAATAGCAAGAGAAAGGCCTGCGCCAGCCTTGGACGGTGTACAGCAGCAACAGGGACAAACAATGTTCGAGCATTTCAAACGGACAGGTAGCCTACATGAACGGAAGGATGCTAGCTAGCTGTGCTGTCAGTCAGACTGTCACTGGATTACTATCGTCTTGCTTATTTCTACAGCCAGGGAGTCAGATTGGTGAGTCAGAAACTTTTTGGGGGTTTATTTAATAATAAATTTGGATGAATTGATACCGAGTGCAATCCATTCTGCATTTTATATTCAATTGAGCAGTTGTGTTTTCATTGTTACTGACGGACAAACCTAAGCTCTGCAATGTGGATAAATGGTTACATTCTGATGCTGGACAGGTCCATGGGGCATATGCTACTGGTACTTTATCTATTAAGATAAAGTTTATGGAGTGGAGTTGCCATCAGTTATGCTGTAGTCCTACATAATGATGAATGCTGTCTTTTATTTTTAAGTTGAATAGAAGTAGTACCGGTAGTTTGAATCGGCGAAGGTTTGACTTGTTGCCTTACGTTTTTTCGGCCCTCGGTGTGAGGGACGGGTCCGTTAAAGGCATCATAGGAGATTATCTGCAATATGCACTTTTTAATATGTTGTGAAAAGTGCTTTTTACACCCCAACAGCAATAAATGACTTATGGGCAATGAAAAAGAAACGAAAAACCCCCAAATTCTGTACCTTCTATAAACCTGTTAAAATGCTGACCAATCGGAGACGATGGACCCGTATCTAAAGAACCAATCACAATCCTGCGCGTTCTCTCCCCTCTGTGTGCGAGCCTGAGCGCGTTCACGGAGGGCAGAGAAAGCGTTCGTGCCATATCGTAGTAGGCTACCTGGCAGTGGACTAGACCTAGTGGAAGTAGCATAACAAGCTTACACAATGGAACCTACACAGAAGTTACCAGAGGTGTGGACTCGAGTCACATGACTTGGACTCGAGTCAGACTCGAGTCATGAATTTGATGACTTGAGACTCGACTTGACAAAATGTAAAGAGACTTGCAACTTGACTTGGACTTTAACATCAATGACTCGTGACTTGAGCCTTTTGACTTGACAAGACTTGCTACTTTCCCCAAAACCCAAAGATTAAAAAGTAGGCTATATTTTTAAGTAGGCTACTGCTCTGTATCTTTCATCATGTAGCCTAGTGTAGCGGAGGAAACTGGTGGATGTCGCCTACCGGTACCGCGCTGATCTGCTTATCACTGGTTTCACTTCAGAGGTGTCGGCCAGAACACCACTTAAGGCCAAAAACGTCAGACTATAAGCATGAGAAGAGGAGTATGGTTTTTCCGCTCTTTATTTTCCTTCTTTCACAGGCACAGCAGCATAGATCGCAGGAAAAGAGACACAGGCTTACATTCCGCTCGTGAGGAGACGTTAGAACAGCTGTTGCGACATGCGAATCGCGGCCGTCAATAACATCCATAAACTGTAACTTAGGCCTATAACAGCGATCGGGACTGCATGTACTTACTCACACACGGGTGATTCACATAGGCTAAACACGTTTCAACTGTGTCGACTACTGCGGCAACATGCGCGCTCACACACCTGACCGAGAGAGAAGAGAAAAGGAAACTTACTAGACAGACCCTCCGGCCGACTGACGTCACGGCCACTAACTGACAGCTATACTGTCATCCACACTGAACAAAACTCATCTCAACACTCTATAAGAAATAGCAACACTGTAACCTATAAACTTTGGGGCCTTTTCTGCATGTAGCCTATGTGTGAGTGTTTGTGTGTGTGAGTTAAATGTTAACAATCACTGGTAAACAGTGCAATTGGGAAGTGCAGCCAGCAGCGCTCGTGCACGGCTGTGTGTCGAGGGGTGGGGGAGGGAGTCCCGAGGGGAGAGGGAGGAGTTAAACGGAACTCCGAGGACAAGCTAATTTCAAATCATGCTAGCTCTCTCAGATCGTACAGTATAGCTTTAAGTCGATGGATGCGATGTTTAATCATTTAGACCAAACTACAGTAGGCTACGGGCAAACCTGAAGTCACCGTCGTGACATTTCATATACGTCCCGTCTGTGTGTGTGTGTGTGAGTGAGTGAGTGAGAGAGAGAGAAAGAAAGGGAGGAACTTATTTGAAATCGGCCGTGCGTGCCTGTTTGTTGTTTATTGTTTTTGATTTAACAATATATAGGTTTAGAGAAATCTGGCTTTAAGAACTCAGTGCCTACCCACTCACTGACCTCACTGCACGTCACTGGTTGTTTATCAAGAAGAAATTGAAGCTGATCATGGCTATGCTACTAGCTAGGTTGCCATGGAGACCGAGGCGGAGTAATATTGTTGTGCGACAGTCCAGCCGTGCTTCGGCTCGATTTGAGCATGGTCAAAATGCCTTCGACCAATCAGATTGCTCAGTCGGAACTACCTTCCTAAGCTCCTTTTGTTTACGTCATGTTTGGTTGGGCTACGGGGAGCAGCTAGTGGCTCATATGTCCGCTGCTTTTTGAAAATGCTTTTTTCATCAAATGTGTCAGACATCAGTGTTTTGTATACATTGTATTCATTAGTGAGCGGGTATGCCGTCTTTCAGAACCGTTCATTACCTGCACTAAAGAGAAAAAAAGATGTTTCCTCATTGTCCCCCCCACTTTTGAAAATGCACTCCAGAATGCCTGTTTGTCCCCCCCACTTGTTTAGCCAAATCGACGTCCATGCCCTTAGCCAGAGATACTGATAGTAACTTTTTATGTTGCATAGTCAAAGAGCTCAGTCACTGATGTCAATAACTGGGTCCAAAAAGGAATAGCCTAAATATAAGGATACTCATTAAAATGTAACAAGATAGAAATCATCATGGGCCCCTCAACTAGTAGGGGAGAAATACAAAAGCAGGTTAAAAACAACAGCATTAGTAGCTCTGTCTAAGGGGCTTCATGAGGGGCCTTGAAGCACATACAGAAATAAGCTTTCTATGTGTGAATTCTAAATGTTTCATAAAAAGTAGCTATCCACCCTGAATCTGTTGAAATGGGCCCCTCCATCATAGAACATGGGTCTGCAGACCCATCTACTGTACTGTTTTCACAGTTGCAGAGTAAAGAAGAGTGCTGCTTGTTTAAGAAAAATCTGTAAAATAATGTAGCCTCTAAAATTTCCTCTCAAAGTGCACCAGATTGATGCATTTTACTTTAAAAAGGTAAAAAAAAAAATCCGGGGGGGCATGCCCCCGGACCACCCAACAAGGTACAGGGTCCCTCCAACAGTATCCCAAAATCCTGTGGGAAACACTGACTTCCTTAATATGTTTTTGCCATTAATTGTTTGTATCTGTGTGGAAAAGTCAGTGTACCGGACTGGATAAGGGACGAGTGGGGGCCCTTTAAGAGTCTGTGCCCAGGGGCCCATTATCTCATAATCCGTCTATGCCTAGTCCTAGTTCATTAAGTGTGTCAGAGGGGCCACGCAGAGGAAGCTTTCTCTCTGACAGGAAGTTGATGATTGCCACTAACCTGGATAAAATTCTAGAGACCAATATGACTTTGCTTTCAATTAAATGTGTTGTTTTATTTTTTAAATACACAGTGAATTACAAAATAGCCTGTGTCCACAGAGTCTAGGCCTATTTGAAATAAAATCTTCAAATATATTTAAAAAAAAGAGGTTATAACCCTGCCTTCTTTAAGCATGGATAGTAGTGACTAAGTGTGCAGGGGAGAGAGAAATATACACAGATAGAGGGAGGAAGAAATAGCTTTATTTTGCTTTTTTACTTAAATTGATCATTGATGGCTTTAGACTGACTCCTGCTGTCGCAAGCCTATCAGCTGTTGTTCTGAACAGCTGTTACACACGGAGGTGAAAACGACATTGAAACAACTATCGCCTGGCTGGGCTGACTTAAAGTCGAGCAGCCAAATATAGCCTAAACTAATAGGCCTAAATATTGTTACAAAAATACAGGCAATGTGTTGTGTGATTTTTGTCAGTAGCCTACAGTAGACCTAGAGGCTGGCCCCGATCGCCACTAACTGTTCTGTAATACACGATCGCCGATCACGTGAACACACAGGCGTCTTTAGCATATATGCATCCAATCCGCGGTTCACGTGGGTCCCAAACCGTGAGGGTTGGTCCGAATGGACCACGGATCAACCGTGATCCGTTGCACCATTAATTATCTCCATCAGTTTGTTGACACACATTCACGTCATTAGCATAGCTGCTGGCTGAGCCAGAGCCACCTGGATTGACAGTAGGAGCTGGAACGTTACCGGTTAATGATGTAGACAGCTGTTCTTCCGTCTAAGGTCCCGCTGCCACCGCGCCGGGTGCTGTAAAAAAGCTTAATAGCTTCGGCAGCTTTGATATTAAGTCCTGACTTTGGTCCTTCTTCTGTTTGTTTTGTGACCCGCTCTCGTATGTTCGCTTCATTTTGGTATAGGTAGGTTAGGTTTATCTCGTCTCTCTCTTCTCCCGCAATTTACTTTTTTGGATGTATGCGTGAACGTGCAGCGTCATGAGCGTAATGTGTAATGGAATAGTCCATGTAGTGCAGACTGAAGGGGGGTGCACGGTTGGCAGAAAGGCCGTCAAAACGCGAGTAATTAGACATCCCGATGATACTATTGTGAAGAGATTTTTTATAAAAAACAATAGATATGGGGCAAAATATAAAGAGGGCATTTTGGGGGCCCCAAAGGGGCCGGGGCTCCAGGCAATTGCCTGGTTTGCCTCAATGGACGGCCCGCCCCTGGTTTTACACCAATAGCTAGTTGGCTAACATTAGCTACAGTACTAGTACAGATTTGCTTGTTCCTAAATAGTGCATTTGATCTTAGCTGTTGGCTGCATAGATATATATAGAACACTAGATACGCCACGACCCTCTCAGCCGCGGCACACAGAGCCGCCATCTTGAGTGGGGCGTCAGTCGTACTCTCAGACCGTCAGACAGCCATAGATGTATGTGTTCACAGCTCTCATTTCTAAAAAAAGAAAACAATACCAGTTCATTGTGCTGCTATCGGGTGTGTACACCGTCGTCCAGTACACTCCAGACGAGAGGGAATCACTCTCCACAGGTGAGATACATTTTTTAAGTAAATGTTTTAGTCATTATTAGCTAGCTTACATTGTGGAGAACTACGGTGAAATGTAATTGTTCGCGCTAGTAACACTGCATCGCTGGTTAAACGTCTGCTTACTTTAATATTCAAACAATTCAATTTCCCCTGTAACTTACTTTGTAAATATTACTGTGATGTCTTTTATTGTGACATCACAGTAATATTTACAAAGTACGTTTTTTTAAACCCTATATTTCTCTTTCTGTGATGTCACGAGAAAGAGAAATATAGGGTTAAAAAAAACACTCTTTCTGCCTTTTCTCAGGCTAGGATGAACCGATTTTAATTTTTTTAGCACATTTATACTACATAGGATCTCAGAATTCAATACACCTTCATATTCAAACCAGTGAAGTAGGCCTTTAAGGTTTCCCAAAGCTGAGAGAAGAAGACGCTCTTAAAAGAGAGGGGTTTTGCCTCCAGTGATGATGCCATGCCGTGAAATTCCCAAACAAAACTCGGAAAAACCATAGATAGATAGATAGATAGATAGATAGATAGATAGATAGATAGATAGATAGATAGATAGATAGATAGATATATTGATTGTATTAAATGTATAATTGTAAACATACTGTACCTAACTGTAGCCTATAGATATAAGGATTGTATATAAATATATATAAAGTGTAAATATAGTACATCAAATTACACAAATAGACTGGATTGTATAAACATATAAATGATAGAATATAGTATTTTAAGTTGTATATGTATGGATTGTAGATATTAAATAGTATCATAAATATAGCAAATTGTATATAAATATATAAAAAGATAAGGAACACAAGAAGTTAATTTATTCAATATTTTTTATTGAGCTTTTAATTTTGTTTTGTATTTTTCATATGTTTAATTTGTATTTGATATGACTGAAATAAATTCAATCAATAGTTCCAGTTGTATTTCAGTCTGGAGGGTTGCTGATTCATGTCCAGTGGAGTGCAGTGTTAGTGTGGTTTGAGAGTTATTAGCCAAAAAGCTAAATGGATAAGAATATACTTTTTGAGAAATACACTGTTTATCTGAGACCAGCAGAAACATTGTCCTTCTAATTTTTCTTAGGCTTCCATTACAAATAATCAGGTTATTTCTAAGGGTGTGATTAATGTAAAAAGCTGGTACTTATTGTTTCTATTCTTCTGCTTTTCAACATCAGTTGTCAGCAGTTATCTTCTAATCTAAACAAGTTCTGCAAATGTTTTGGTAAACATTATTTTGCTTGAATACATGGTTCAAATTTTAAGTTCAACAAAGTCCATGATTTTCAATAAGACATGACAAAAAATGTCTAATTTTCTTTAAATTTGTCTTTTTAAATGATATCCTTAGTTATTTTCTGCAACAAAAACAAAACTGAATTAAGAGCATACCTTAATGTGCTGCATATCAAATCAGAAATACAGTTCATAACGAAATATGGCCATGGCAAAACATTTCTGATAGTAGATACAATCAGTGGCAAGTTAAAATGCCATGTGTTTAAAAGTGTGTTTTTTTGTGTAACAGAGGGAAAAAAATCTTCCTACCACTCAGAATCAAATATGGATCATCAACTATGATGTTTTTAGTGTCATCCACCGAGCCATCACGGCTCAAATTTGCTACATGTTTGTATGAATTTTCCATATGGTGTAATGCACTAGGCAGCAGGTTGACCTCTCCAAGATGGCCGCCGCGTGTGCCGTCAGCCGACTGGAGCTCAACATTGACGTGACGTATCTAGTGTTCTATATATATCTATGGTTGGCTGCCGTGCACTAGCTAAATAGCTCACTAACATAACGTTATCTACAACTTCACATTCGGTTGAAGCCGTGTTGTTTATAAGAGTGTCTAGTTGTGTAAGTTATCCTATTAGCATGTTGGAGCACTCATTTGCGAAGTTCCGCCGCAATGCATTGTGGGACGTCGCGGCCATTTTAGGCTGCCACAAGCAATGCAAACATAAGCAGTAGTTGTCTCAATTCAGTGAAAGAAAAAAGAAAAACGACATGCACACATGCTAGAAAGGTAATTGGATTTACTCAGATAAGTTAAAGGAGCAAGATAACGTTATCTGTATTCGTTTATTATGTTGAACAGATCAATTAATATTTATCCTTGCTTTTACAATTTTCTGTCTACAAGTTACCAGAATCATTGGGCTAGCTAGACTTTGAGGTTATAGTCACATAGTATATATAATATACACATAACTAGTATATTTATGAATTTGAATTATTTAAATAGTGATAAATTAACAAGTCAGTGAAGTCTTTGTTAACTTCTTGACTTTCTCCTAAAACTCCTATTTTATTGTGGCTGTTTAGAGATAAACCATGTACATGTTACACATGGATCTTTATGGCTTCACTGGAAGCATCTAGCCCTGGAATGTTGAAGATCAGAGTCAGTTTATGAACCATTTTATTTTTTTCCTTTTTGGATAGCTACTGTGGTTCTGGTAACTGCTCGAAACAGATCATGAGACAGTCAATAGGGATGCTGTTCTTGCATGTTGGGTTACTGTGTAAGGTTTATGATGTCCAAATCACTTTCAGGGAGCCATGTCAACCCGGAAAAAAAGAATAAAGCCTGTTGAGGAAGCAACATCATTCATTCTGCTCTCAAAGGACAAGCCAGGAATTGAAGGAAAATACATTGATTGCGAAAAAGGTAGAAGGCAGCAGATCATATCACACCAGTTAATTTCTCTCTACTTTTCTTTCACACACACACACAAAAAATAACTTGTTTAATATTTGTGGTTAAAAGCTGTTATTTAGCTGCTGTTTTTGTTGAATCCAATATAACCAGCTATGGTTCTATTTCATCCTTACTGACCGCCAGAGGCGGTGCATTAAGCACTGGATTTATCCGTCTCGCGCATGCGCAGTTCGAGTACCAATATCAACAAAGTCACCTGTGACCCTCGTGACACCGGAAGGGCTATATAGCCCGGTGTCTACAGAGGATCTGTTCCTTTTTCTTCTCGCATGAAGACGCAGACGTACCGCGTGCGATAAGTTGTCGCATTTTGGGAAAAGGATAAGCAACGGTGTGCAGCCTTGCGACTAAGGTCAGAGCAACGGGTAAGGAACTCGTCCTCTAGGGGCTGTTTTAGCCGTGCAGCACTAAGTGCTTTTGCCCCACTATTGTGGCGCTAATTGATACCTTCCCTCATTGAATTTCATTGATAGAGACAGCTCGGCTGTTCTAGATTGCCATTTTTTGTTTTTGGTAAACTTTTTTGAAAAAAGAGGGAAGAGAGTTTTCTTTCCATTGTATTCTTGTCAGTCGCTTCCCAGTGAAGGCGGCACTCTCGCGTCCTCTCCTGGGAACACGGCGGTGTATCTCTGTTCGGTCACTTACCGGTGAAAGCAGCGCTCTCGTGTCCGCTCCCGGTAACACTGCTGTGTAATTCTTTTTGGTCACTTACTGGTGAAGACTGCGCTTTCGCGTCCTCTCCCGGTAACACTGCTGTTCTAGATTGCCATTTTTTGTTTTTGGCTGCTACATTTTTCTTAAAAAAAAAAAAAAAAAAAAAGGGAATTGTATTCTTGTCAGCTTCCCAGTGAAGACTGCTGTGTATCTCTGTGCGGTCACTTACCGGTGAAGGCAGCGCTCTCGTGTCCTCTCCCGGCAACACTGCTATATATTTTCAGTCACTTACTGGTAACACTGTACAGCGCTAATCTACTTTGTTGGTGAGCGCTTGTAGCTACTATTTATGGCAGCTCTCCTGTGTTCTAAGTGACCACATTTGTTTAGTTAAGCCATGCATGTCTAAATACACACAGCTGGTACAGTGAAACTGCAATGGCCGGGGGCGCTGTACTACGGTTGACCCTGCGCTGACCCCTTCGAAGTGTGGTAACTTGAGAGGGGATATGCGGAGTGACAAATTTTAATGTAACCATTGACTAATAAGGTAACTTAACTTAACTTGTTCAGTCACTTACCGGTGAAGGCTGCGCTCTCGCGTCTTCTCAGGGTAACACTGTTGTATATTTGAGCTCAGTAACTTACTGGTGAAGGCTGCGCTCTCGCGTCCGCTCCTGGTCACACTGCTGTGTGTCTCTTTTCAGTTACTTCCAGTGGAGGCTGCGCTCTCGCGTCCTCTCCTGGTAACACTGTTGTGTATTTCTTTTCAGTCACTTACTGGTGAGGACTGCGCTCTCGCGTCCTCTCCCGGTAACACCGTCTTGTGTTTTTGAGTAAGTACCTTACTGGTGAAGGCAGTGCTTTCGCTCCATCTCTCAGTATTCTGCTGATGGATCGTGTGTGGTGCCTGTGTGTCCCTCATAGAGCCTGACGAGGGCCATGATCGCTGCCCCTCGTGTCTCGGCTTGAGCATTTGCGGGAGGGCCTTACGGAGAGGGCCTGCATGAACTGTGGCTCCTTGCCCTTGGCACTCAGGGTGGCTAGACTGGGAGCGTCCGACGGCTGTCGACCTTCGGAGGAGTACTTAAAGGAGCTACACGTGTGCTGGAAGGATGCCAAGGCTCTCTCCCGTCCTAATACCCGGATGCCAGGTGTCCCCGGCCCCAGTGCAGGGTCACGGACGACCTGCTTTTAAAGGCCTACGATGCAGCGGCACGTAGGGATTGGGTAGGCGACTCCCTCACCCACCGAATGCTGTCGCTCTCAACCTCTCTGCAACAAGCTGCAGTTGAGCCATCTCTGCAGTGGCGTAGCGATGCGTCACTGCAGGCCTTTGCCCTCATGTCAAGGCACTTAGGGCACGTTATGTTCACCCTTGTCCAGACTTGCCGCCAGGTTTGGCTGGCTAAGTCGCCTCTGACGAAGACGTGCAGGAGGCCCCTCCGCTGGGCCTGTGACGCTGGGGGAGCTGTTTAGATCAGCTGCCCTGGAGACGCCGGAGCAGGCTGCCCAAGCTGGGCAGACCAGCCGGCAGCTTTCGGGTCTTTGCAAGAGTGTGTCCACTCCTGGCATGCCTAGGGACTCCTCGGCTGCCCCCCCAGAGCCACTCTCAGCCGCGTTCTCATCCAGCGAGAGACGATGGCCTACGCAAGTCTCGGCGGCCCACTCAGCGGCCCGCCCAGCAGCCTACTGTTAACTTTCGTGCCCCCGCCCGTCCTCTGGGCGGCCTCGGGCCTCAGAACCTCACCGACCCCCACCCCAGAGCCCACAGAGGCCTGGGGGCCAGGTGTTCGGGCATCAGGGCCGGCCGCTGGCTGTTTTTCCCAGCAGCAGCATAGTTTCTGGGCTGACTGTATTATATTACTAGACCCCTGGGTGGTTTCCACCTTAACCCGGGGGTAGGAATTGCAGCTCCGAAGCCAGCCACAAGCCTTTGGCCGGGTCGGAATGACAGACCCTCAGTGATGCTTCACTGCAGACTTTGCATTATGACTAAGGTGAGGTCAACTGATACGCTGGCGCTGCGGGGGTTGGCTGGCGCAGTCCCCCCAGTTGGAGGTGTGTCAACAGACCCTCCGTTCTCTTCCAGTCGGGCCAGGCCAGACGTTGGGCCAGCTGCCTCAGGCCCCAGAGCGAAATGGTACCTCTGTGGTACCCCGTGCCGATAGCTTCAGCCACGTTCAGGTAAGCAATGGGCCAGCGCTTCTCAGCGCATTTTGACCAGCACCGTAACAGTTACGGCGCTACAGTCGGCATTTGAAGCGCCAGGGGGTCTGCAGCCCAGCCTCCGTCCCCCCATGGCCCCTAGGGGCTGAATCAGTTCCTCAATGTTCTTCCCTTCCACATCCTGCGTGTTGCAGATGTCTTCCAGGCTAGCGCTCAGGCAGACTGGTTTGTGTCATTAGGCCTGAAAGATGCTTCTTTCATGTCCCTACTGCCCGGGGTCACAGGGGGTCCTCCCCCTTTGCATTTCTGGGCAAGGTGGACCAGTTCAGGGCTCTTCCGTTGGGCCGTCCCTGGCTCTGTGTATATTAAGTGGTATGTGGCAGCAGCCTTGTCACCATTACAGAGACACAGGCAGAGGAGGCTCAGGGTACCTCAGCAGTGTCTCCCCTTCTCTGTCTCGATGTAGACAGAGGGCATATCTGTCGGCGGGCGTGCCCATGGGCGCCATTCCATTCCGCCGGGAGATGGTCACAACAGACGCTTGTCTCTCAACTGTTGGAGCCACCGTCTGTATTGGTAATTAGCAGCGGGATTCACACTGAATCTATTTTCTTCCATTCAGTCACTTACTGGTGAAGGCAGCGGTCTCGCGCCCTCTCCTGGTAACACTATGGGTTCCACTCAGTCACTTACTGGTGAAGACAGCGCTCTCGCGTCCTCTCCCGGTAGCACTGTACAGTGCTAAGCTACTTTGTTGTTGAGGCAGCGTGTCAGCTCCCCTCCAGCATTTGTAGCTGCTATTTATAGCTTTCCTTGTTTGTGGATAGAAGCAGCTGAGCTGTGTTCTAGGTTACCACATTGTTTGGTAACTCTTTCTTTTAAAAAGAAAAAGAAGGGTGCTTTTCCATTCAGTCACTTACCGGTGAAGACAGTGCTCTCCCGGTAACACTGCCGTGTTGGTCTGCTGCTCAGGCTCTGCTGCAGCTCGCCTGGGCACCCCACTGACAGGAGGGACCTCCTGTCACAGCTGGGGGGTCAGATCTGGCATCCTGACCCACGTCGCCTTCAGCTCTGGGCTTGGCCACTACAGGGCCCGACTCACTGCTGAGTGATTGCACCTTCAGGGTTACTGTCCTGAATGCCAGGGCAGCATCAACCAGGAGGCAGTTGGGAACAGGTGAAACTGTTCTCCGATTGGTGTGCAGCTAGAGCTGTGGACACAGTGCACTGCGCTGTGTCCCCTGTTCTGGAGTTCTGCAGCCCCTCCTGGATAGTGGCTGCTCTCACTTCACCTTGGGGGTTGAGGTGGCTGTTATCGGCTCCCCTACACGAGGGGGTTGATGGTGCCACGGTAGGATGCCACAGGTTAGGGTCCCTCTTCCATTGAGGGGCTTTGAGGCTGCATCCCCTTAGGGCCCCGAGGGCTCTGGCATGGGACCTCCCACTGGTCCTGGAGCCCTTGTTACCTCCCTCTAAGCTTCGATCCAGAGGAGGTCGAGGTGGCTGTCCATGACGGCTGCAATTTCACTCACCTTAGCCCCTGCAAGAGGGTCAGGGAGTTGCATGCCCGATCTGGGAACAGTACATGCCGGAGGTGTACTCTGGCTCATGTATCACCCTGTGGCCGAAGGCTGCGTTCCCGCAAGTCGCTTCCACGCAGCCACCTTAGCCAGCACATCCAGCTGGCCCGCTTGCCCCTCCCCCCCCCCAGGTGAGGAGGGCAGGTCTGAGCTAATGTGCCCGATGCGGGCTCTTTGGGCTTATATTTCTGCTACCACCTGTATTCATCAGTTGGAGCAGCTCTTTGTTTGCTATTGTGCCCCTAACAAGGGTCAGGCTCTAAACAAAGCAGGGGCTGTCCCACTGGATTGTTCATACCATTGCACATGTCCATGGGACCAGTGGACGCCCCCCGCCATCCATTCAACCAGGAGTGTCGCAGCATCATGGGCTGCCCTGAGAGGGCTGCCCCTGAGGACCATCTGTGCCAAGGCATCGCCTAGCACATTTTCCAGGTTTTCAACGTCGCCATTCCCCGTCCAATGGGGGTGGTCCTATGCCAAGCTCCGCTGTCTCCAACCAGTGAGCTGGTTGCTTGGCTTCTTCGTGACGTTGTTGGTATTGGCCATCCAGTGCTTAATGCACCGCCTCTGGCGGTCAGTAAGGATGAAATAGAACGTAGAGTTACGTATGTAACTCCGGTTCTATGAATCCTGGATGACCGCCAGAGTAACAGGTCACTCAGAAGTCTCGTGGTTCGCGAGAAGATTCTGGGAACAGATCCTCTGTAGACACCGGGCTATATAGCCCTTCCGGTGTCACGAGGGTCACAGGTGACTTTGTTGATATTGGTACTCGAACTGCGCATGCGCGAGACGGATAAATCCAGTGCTTAATGCACCGCCTCTGGCGGTCATCCAGGATTCATAGAACCGGAGTTACATACGTAACTCTACGTTATAATTTGTATACGATTTTATTGTAAATGGTTACAATATATATTTATTTTTTATTTTTATGGTTATTCATTTATCAGAGATGTGGATGAATCTCTATGTCAAAGAATGAGACGACAAAATATTTTTTGCAATTAAGTAAGAAAGCAATCTATTAATTTATGTACTTATAGGAAGAGGAGTTTTTGCTACCGAGCCCATCGAACCAGGTGCCTTTGTCGTGGAGTATAAAGGAGACCTTATATCGGTGGAGGAATGCCAGTCAAGACAATACTCTGAGACGGAGAGTACATTTATTTTTGAGTTTGAATGGCGGAAACATCGCTATTGGTGAGCATTCCGGAAATGTGCAATTTGTAGATTTTTTGGAAAGTTGTTAAATAAAGCAGCAAAATTAGCTGTGATTCAATTAGGGTTTTCTGGGCCAATTACTGCTCACCGATTGCTGATCTCAGTATCACTGAATGTTTAAGTAATTATTGATTTATTTAATTTGTTCTTGACATTGGATAATAACCTACCATGCTTTGTGTCACATTTAAAGTTAATATAGTTAAGTTTGCAGAACCTGACCCAACACTTATTGCGATTTGCAATAAGAAGACAGGACGTATGCTTAAAAAACCTAAGTGGCGTTAACCGCCCTGCCTCCCATTAGTTTTTTTTGTAACTTGACATTTTGGGGCTAATATAGTACATTTTCTGTGTTAGGACTAGGGATGGGCATTCGATTAAGTTTTATAAGGCGATCGTCGGGAGAATTAACGATAAATTAGTCGATTAATCGTTCATATTTTACATTAAAATTAGAAAATATATATTCAAAATGAAATGAAAATACAAATGGAGCGTGTTTTCCTCATTGGGATCATTATTATTACGGTAGATGAACAACTCAGTTAAACAGGATCCGTTCAATAGTTATGCGCTACTCTGCTCTAAGCAAAGGAGCATGCAGCTCGAAGCCGGTGCTCATAAACATAACTAAAAATAAACACAACCCAAGTTTCTTCCCAAAATAATAACAATAATAATATCAAAAAAACAACCGACGTTGCCGTGATGCACAAAAACCTCCGTGCTAACTTGGCAAGGCGGGGGAACAACTTTCCACAATCCAGGGGCTTCGATGCCAACCTCGCCTTGAGTGGTAGGCCTATAGTGCTCCCCAAGAAGTCATTTTTTAAATCATAAAGGCCTGATTCCACCGGACGCGTTACGGCAACGTTACGGCTGCGGCACATCTTGGCCGCAGTCTCCGCAGCAGATAGGTTCCACTCTAATCAATGAGACCATTTCCACCGGGCGCGGCTGCGGAACGTCTCAGCAGCGTCCCAGGAGCGGCTCGCCGTGCCGCAGCGCTATCATTCCGTAGCATTTCTATTTTTGCCGCAAGCCGTTGCTGAACCGCGTCAATTTCAACAGAGCAGATCGAGCAGGGCAGGAAGTGAATACGTAAAAGCCATAAAGCATCCGGTCAATTTTCAAAATAAAACACAAGTCATTTATGTACCAAATCATCCTTTTTATAAGGGCAATGGCCGGAAGGACAAAGCGTGGCATTTAATTGCAGTAGTTTTGGGAGTGGAAGGTGAGTACATTAGGTTTAGGATTATTGCGTGATCTCGTGTGAATACGGCAGGCTCGCAAGGCAACGCTGCGCTGCCGTTACGCGCCCGGTGGAAATGCAAGCAGGGCAGAGTCGCAGCCGTTCCGTGCCGCAGCCGTAACGTTGCCGTAACGCGTCCGGTGGAATCCCCGGGTAATGGTCCCACACTAGTCTTCGCCGTGGCCTCGTCCGCTTCATGATTACATCGCAATGTTCCAATATCCATACTATCCGTACTTACTAGTCTAAGTTTGTGTACGTAGGGCGTTCCAATTCAGATCGGGCGAAAATAAGTGTACTGAAAACGGTCAAATCGCGAAGTGTGTGGCGATGTACACTTTTCGTACTCAACGGCAGCCATCTTAGCTACGTAGCGGAAGAGGCCTGAGCCAGGCTGAGCCAAAGTCGGCGCATTTTCCACATAGCCTGCATTAATAGTCAATTTTTGAGTTTTTATAGCTGCTAGGCGTAAAGAGTTCACCGTTCAAAGCGGGATGTTTATTGCGGGGGAGGAGCCGCAAATTTAAATATTGCCCCTGTGTGGTAAAATGTTTAATTGCGCACTGCATTAGTTAAATCGATGAAAAATGTACGTAATCAACAAAATTCTTAACGATCAATTAGTCGATCGTCGATTGATCATGCCCATCCCTAGTTAGGACCGTTCCACATCATATTTAATAATGTTATTTAGTGTACTATGATGTTTAAATGTCTGTTCTAATGAATATTTAGATAATTCTTTTAACAGATAATTTTCTCACATCCTTTAGTATTGACGCATCCAAAGAAGATGGATCGCTGGGAAGATTAGTCAATGACAACAACAAATCTCCAAATTGCACCATTAAACAAATCGCAGTAAACAACAGGCCCCACTTATGCCTATTTGCTGTGAAGAAAATAGAAATAGGAACGGAAATTGATTACAGCTATGGAGATTCGAAGTGGCCGTGGCGTAATAAGGTAAGTTGGTTGTATTAAGCATCTTGATTTTGATATATTTTGCAAAAAAAATGCAAATAACTTGGAACAAGAACAAGTTGTCACATGCATGTTCAAAAAGAGATGTTACCATACAGATAATACTAAGCTTTATTTTTAACTATTTTCTTCTAGTGATTACACGTGGAGTGATTGCCTTGTGCAATCTAACCTCTGATTGTTCAAATCAATTAAACTCAAGTTTCTAGAGATGCAATATAAAGCTTCCTGAGCATCTGCAAGTTTAACAAGGGTATTTTGAAAATAATCTACTGGCATGAGCTGAATACATTGTGTTTTGATCTCATATTACAGGTGCCAATCAGTCAGTCTCCTGCAGTGGAAGCAGAGTCAAAGAAAATCCCTGCTGCAGAAGACACTTCACCTAACAAGTCCGATTTTGCGGATAATGTTGGGACACAGGTAATAGCGAAGTGATGACACTGCTTCTTGAAACTGTGACATTCCTTGGGGGATTTTCAATCATCATGTTTGTTCACGAACTGCCACATGCAGTCCTAAACTCGGATTGTTCAGTAAATTAGCAATTCAGGAGGATGTTGACGTCTCATTTTACAAAAGTATTCCAGTCAGAAATACTAAGCGGGATATAGTGCAGGAGCAGTGTAACATCGCACTGTCGTACATTTCTTGTTTTGTCCTTGTGGGGCCCCTGAAAATGAAATCTGTCTTTCAAGTTCCCTGTCAGGAGGCCAGTGTTACACTCTTTTCTAGTCTTGCCTTATGGGGCCCTCCCGTTTTTATCTAGGTGAATTTGATTTTACTTCATTAAGAAAACACTTGTCAATATCTAAACTCAAGTTTCTAGATATGCAATTTGAAGCTTCCTGAGCAGTTGCAAGATTGACAAGGGTATTTTGAAAATATCCACTGCATCCTCTTGTATTTGTCCTGAGATGTGCTGATACCTCTACATGGGATCATGTCATGTGCTTGGTTTTAGGTTCTGTGCTGTTCAGCAACCGTTTTCACATGAATTAACGTGTTTACCGTAAAACGATCAAAATAAAGTGCTTTATATCGGTTTTCTCTGAATACATTGTGTTTTGATCTCATATTCCAGGTGCCGATCAGTCCGTTTCCTGCAGTGGAAGTAGAGACCAAGAAGCTCCCTGCTGCAGAAGACACTTCACCTACCGAGTCCGATTTTGCGGATAATGTTGGGACACAGGTAATAGCGAAGTGATGACACTGCTTCCTGAAACTGTGTTACATTCCGGATTTTCAAAGTCATCATGTTTGTTCACGAACTACCCCATGCAGTCCTAAACTCAGATTGTTAAGTAAATTAGCAATTCAGCAGGATTTTGACTTCTCATTTTACAAAAGTATTCCAGTCAGAAATACTAAGCGGGATATAGTGCAGGAGCAGTGTAACATCGAACTGTCGTACATTTCTTGTTTTGTCCTTGTGGGGCCCCTGAAAATGAAATCTGTCTTTCAAGTTCCCTGTCAGGAGGCCAGTGTTACACACTCTTTTCTAGTCTTGCCTTATGGGGCCCTCCCGTTTTTATCTAGGTGAATTTGATTTTACTTCATTAAGAAAACACCTTTCAATATCTAAACTCACATTTCTGGAGATGCAATTTGAAGCTTCCTGAGCAGGTGCAAGTCTAACAAGGGTATTTTGAAAAGAATCTACTTCTATGAGCTGAACTATCTTTTTTCAAAGTTCCCTTTCAGGAAGCCAGTGTTACACACTCTTTTCTAGTCTTGCCTTATGGGGCCCTCCCGTTTTTATCTAGGTGAATTTGATTTTACTTCATTAAGAAAACACTTGTCAATATCTAAACGCAAGTTTCTAGATATGCAATTTGAAGCTTCCTGAGCAGGTGCAAGATTGACAAGGGTATTTTGAAAATATCCACTGCATCCTCTTGTCCTGAGATGTGCTGATACCTCTACATGGGATCATGTCATGTGCTTGGTTTTAGGTTCTGTGCTGTTCAGCAACCGTTTTCACATAAATTAACGTGTTTACCGTAAAACAATCAAAATAAAGTGCTTTATATCGGTTTCCTCTGAATACATTGTGTTTTGATCTCATATTCCAGGTGCCGATCAGTCCGTTTCCTGCAGTGGAAGTAGAGACCAAGAAGCTCCCTGCTGCAGAAGACACTTCACCTACCGAGTCCGATTTTGCGGATAATGTTGGGACACAGGTAATAGCGAAGTGATGACACTGCTTCTTGAAACTGTGACATTCCTTGGGGGATTTTCAATCATCATGTTTGTTCACAAACTGCCACATGCAGTCCTAAACTCGGATTGTTCAGTAAATTAGCAATTCAGGAGGATGTTGACGTCTCATTTTACAAAAGTATTCCAGTCAGAAATACTAAGCGGGATATAGTGCAGGAGCAGTGTAACATCGCACTGTCGTACATTTCTTGTTTTGTCCTTGTGGGGCCCCTGAAAATGAAATTTGTCTTTCAAGTTCCCTGTCAGGGGGCCAGTGTTACACACTCTTTTCTAGTCTTGCCTTATGGGGCCCTCCCGTTTTTATCTAGGTGAATTTGATTTTACTTCATTAAGAAAACACCTTTCAATATCTAAACTCACATTTCTGGAGATGCAATTTGAAGCTTCCTGAGCAGGTGCAAGTCTAACAAGGGTATTTTGAAAAGAATCTACTTCTATGAGCTGAAATATCTTTTTTCAAAGTTCCCTATCAGGAAGCCAGTGTTTTCACACTCTTTTCTAGTCTTGCCTTATGGGGCCCTCCCGTTTTTATCTAGGTGAATTTGATTTTACTTCATTAAGAAAACACTTGTCAATATCTAAACTCAAGTTTTACAAAAGTATTCCAGTCAGAAATACTAAGCGGGATATAGTGCAGGAGCAGTGTAACATCGCACTGTCGTACATTTCTTGTTTTGTCCTTGTGGGGCCCCTGAAAATGAAATCTGTCTTTCAAGTTCCCTGTCAGGAGGCCAGTGTTACACACTCTTTTCTAGTCTTCCCTTATGGGGCCCTCCCGTTTTTATCTACATGAAATTGATTTAACTTCATTAAGAAAACACCTTTCAATATCTAAACTCAAATTTCTGGAGATGCAATTTGAAGCTTCCTGAGCAGGTGCAAGTCTAACAAGGGTATTTTGAAAAGAATCTACTTCTATGAGCTGAAATATCTTTTTTCAAAGTTCCCTTTCAGGAAGCCAGTGTTGCACACTCTTTTCTAGTCTTGCCTTATGGGGCCCTCCCGTTTTTATCTACATGAAATTGATTTAACTTCATTAAGAAAACACCTTTCAATATCTAAACTCAAGTTTCTAGATATGTAATTTGAAGCTTCCTGAGCAGGTGCAAGATTGACAAGGGTATTTTGAAAATATCCACTGCATCCTCTTGTATTTGTCCTGAGATGTGCTGATACCTCTACATGGGATCATGTCATGTGCTTGGTTTTAGGTTCTGTGCTGTTCAGCAACCGTTTTCACATAAATTAACGTGTTTACCGTAAAACAATCAAAATAAAGTGCTTTATATCGGTTTCCTCTGAATACATTGTGTTTTGATCTCATATTCCAGGTGCCGATCAGTCCGTTTCCTGCAGTGGAAGTAGAGACCAAGAAGCTCCCTGCTGCAGAAGACACTTCACCTACCGAGTCCGATTTTGCGGATAATGTTGGGACACAGGTAATAGCGAAGTGATGACACTGCTTCCTGAAACTGTGTTACATTCCGGATTTTCAAAGTCATCATGTTTGTTCACGAACTACCCCATGCAGTCCTAAACTCAGATTGTTAAGTAAATTAGCAATTCAGCAGGATGTTGACGTCTCATTTTACAAAAGTATTCCAGTCAGAAATACTAAGCGGGATATAGTGCAGGAGCAGTGTAACATCGAACTGTCGTACATTTCTTGTTTTGTCCTTGTGGGGCCCCTGAAAATGAAATCTGTCTTTCAAGTTCCCTGTCAGGAGGCCAGTGTTACACACTCTTTTCTAGTCTTGCCTTATGGGGCCCTCCCGTTTTTATCTAGGTGAATTTGATTTTACTTCATTAAGAAAACACTTGTCAATATCTAAACTCAAGTTTTACAAAAGTATTCCAGTCAGAAATACTAAGCGGGATATAGTGCAGGAGCAGTGTAACATCGCACTGTCGTACATTTCTTGTTTTGTCCTTGTGGGGCCCCTGAAAATGAAATCTGTCTTTCAAGTTCCCTGTCAGGAGGCCAGTGTTACACACTCTTTTCTAGTCTTGCCTTATGGGGCCCTCCCGTTTTTATCTACATGAAATTGATTTAACTTCATTAAGAAAACACCTTTCAATATCTAAACTCAAATTTCTGGAGATGCAATTTGAAGCTTCCTGAGCAGGTGCAAGTCTAACAAGGGTATTTTGAAAAGAATCTACTTCTATGAGCTGAAATATCTTTTTTCAAAGTTCCCTTTCAGGAAGCCAGTGTTGCACACTCTTTTCTAGTCTTGCCTTATGGGGCCCTCCCGTTTTTATCTACATGAAATTGATTTAACTTCATTAAGAAAACACCTTTCAATATCTAAACTCAAGTTTCTAGATATGTAATTTGAAGCTTCCTGAGCAGGTGCAAGATTGACAAGGGTATTTTGAAAATATCCACTGCATCCTCTTGTATTTGTCCTGAGATGTGCTGATACCTCTACATGGGATCATGTCATGTGCTTGGTTTTAGGTTCTGTGCTGTTCAGCAACCGTTTTCACATAAATTAACGTGTTTACCGTAAAACAATCAAAATAAAGTGCTTTATATCGGTTTCCTCTGAATACATTGTGTTTTGATCTCATATTCCAGGTGCCGATCAGTCCGTTTCCTGCAGTGGAAGTAGAGACCAAGAAGCTCCCTGCTGCAGAAGACACTTCACCTACCGAGTCCGATTTTGCGGATAATGTTGGGACACAGGTAATAGCGAAGGGATGACACTGCTTCCTGAAACTGTGTTACATTCCGGATTTTCAAAGTCATCATGTTTGTTCACGAACTACCCCATGCAGTCCTAAACTCAGATTGTTAAGTAAATTAGCAATTCAGCAGGATTTTGACTTCTCATTTTACAAAAGTATTCCAGTCAGAAATACTAAGCGGGATATAGTGCAGGAGCAGTGTAACATCGAACTGTCGTACATTTCTTGTTTTGTCCTTGTGGGGCCCCTGAAAATGAAATCTGTCTTTCAAGTTCCCTGTCAGGAGGCCAGTGTTACACACTCTTTTCTAGTCTTGCCTTATGGGGCCCTCCCGTTTTTATCTAGGTGAATTTGATTTTACTTCATTAAGAAAACACCTTTCAATATCTAAACTCACATTTCTGGAGATGCAATTTGAAGCTTCCTGAGCAGGTGCAAGTCTAACAAGGGTATTTTGAAAAGAATCTACTTCTATGAGCTGAAATATCTTTTTTCAAAGTTCCCTTTCAGGAAGCCAGTGTTACACACTCTTTTCTAGTCTTGCCTTATGGGGCCCTCCCGTTTTTATCTAGGTGAATTTGATTTTACTTCATTAAGAAAACACTTGTCAATATCTAAACGCAAGTTTCTAGATATGCAATTTGAAGCTTCCTGAGCAGGTGCAAGATTGACAAGGGTATTTTGAAAATATCCACTGCATCCTCTTGTATTTGTCCTGAGATGTGCTGATACCTCTACATGGGATCATGTCATGTGCTTGGTTTTAGGTTCTGTGCTGTTCAGCAACCGTTTTCACATGAATTAACGTGTTTACCGTAAAACGATCAAAATAAAGTGCTTTATATCGGTTTCCTCTGAATACATTGTGTTTTGATCTCATATTCCAGGTGCCGATCAGTCCGTTTCCTGCAGTGGAAGTAGAGACCAAGAAGCTCCCTGCTGCAGAAGACACTTCACCTACCGAGTCCGATTTTGCGGATAATGTTGGGACACAGGTAATAGCGAAGTGATGACACTGCTTCTTGAAACTGTGACATTCCTTGGGGGATTTTCAATCATCATGTTTGTTCACGAACTGCCACATGCAGTCCTAAACTCGGATTGTTCAGTAAATTAGCAATTCAGGAGGATGTTGACGTCTCATTTTACAAAAGTATTCCAGTCAGAAATACTAAGCGGGATATAGTGCAGGAGCAGTGTAACATCGCACTGTCGTACATTTCTTGTTTTGTCCTTGTGGGGCCCCTGAAAATGAAATCTGTCTTTCAAGTTCCCTGTCAGGAGGCCAGTGTTACACACTCTTTTCTAGTCTTGCCTTATGGGGCCCTCCCGTTTTTATCTACATGAAATTGATTTAACTTCATTAAGAAAACACCTTTCAATATCTAAACTCAAATTTCTGGAGATGCAATTTGAAGCTTCCTGAGCAGGTGCAAGATTGACAAGGGTATTTTGAAAATATCCACTGCATCCTCTTGTATTTGTCCTGAGATGTGCTGATACCTCTACATGGGATCATGTCATGTGCTTGGTTTTAGGTTCTGTGCTGTTCAGCAACCGTTTTCACATAAATTAACGTGTTTACCGTAAAACAATCAAAATAAAGTGCTTTATATCGGTTTCCTCTGAATACATTGTGTTTTGATCTCATATTCCAGGTGCCGATCAGTCCGTTTCCTGCAGTGGAAGTAGAGACCAAGAAGCTCCCTGCTGCAGAAGACACTTCACCTACCGAGTCCGATTTTGCGGATAATGTTGGGACACAGGTAATAGCGAAGTGATGACACTGCTTCCTGAAACTGTGTTACATTCCGGATTTTCAAAGTCATCATGTTTGTTCACGAACTACCCCATGCAGTCGTAAACTCAGATTGTTAAGTAAATTAGCAATTCAGCAGGATTTTGACTTCTCATTTTACAAAAGTATTCCAGTCAGAAATACTAAGCGGGATATAGTGCAGGAGCAGTGTAACATCGCACTGTCGTACATTTCTTGTTATGTACTTGTGGGGCCCCTGAGACTGAAATCTGTCTTTCAAGTTCCCTGTCAGGAGGCCAGTGTTACACTCTTTTCTAGTCTTGCCTTATGGGGCCCTCCCGTTTTTATCTACATGAAATTGATTTAACTTCATTAAGAAAACACCTTTCAATATCTAAACTCACATTTCTGGAGATGCAATTTGAAGCTTCCTGAGCAGGTGCAAGTCTAACAAGGGTATTTTGAAAAGAATCTACTTCTATGAGCTGAAATATCTTTTTTCAAAGTTCCCTTTCAGGAAGCCAGTGTTACACACTCTTTTCTAGTCTTGCCTTATGGGGCCCTCCCGTTTTTATCTAGGTGAATTTGATTTTACTTCATTAAGAAAACACTTGTCAATATCTAAACTCAAGTTTCTAGATATGCAATTTGAAGCTTCCTGAGCAGGTGCAAGATTGACAAGGGTATTTTGAAAATATCCACTGCATCCTCTTGTATTTGTCCTGAGATGTGCTGATACCTCTGCATGGGATCATGTCATGTGCTTGGTTTTAGGTTCTGTGCTGTTCAGCAACCGTTTTCACATAAATTAACGTGTTTACCATAAAACGATCAAAATAAAGTGCTTTATATCGGTTTCCTCTGAATACATTGTGTTTTGATCTCATATTCCAGGTGCCGATCAGTCCGTTTCCTGCAGTGGAAGTAGAGACCAAGAAGCTCCCTGCTGCAGAAGACACTTCACCTACCGAGTCCGATTTTGCGGATAATGTTGGGACACAGGTAATAGCGAAGGGATGACACTGCTTCCTGAAACTGTGTTACATTCCGGATTTTCAAAGTCATCATGTTTGTTCACGAACTACCCCATGCAGTCGTAAACTCGGATTGTTCAGTAAATTAGCAATTCAGGAGGATGTTGACATCTCATTTTTCAAAAGTATTCCAGTCAGAAATACTAACCGGGGGTTAGTAGAGGAGCAGTGTAATAACTAAAATTGATTTTACTTAATTGAGAAAAAGCCTGTCAAACTTCCTGAGCAGGTCAAATGTAACAAGGGTCAAGTCATGCTTGCTCACAAATTGTTTATTTTCTGTATGTTCAGGTGTTTACTTCCCAAGTAACTTCCCTAGTGGATTATTCTGACAGTGATGATTCCATGGAAGTTGCTCCAGAAAAGGTAAGGAAAGTAAACATGAAATTACATAGATACTGTGGATGCCATTATATGATTCATAAGTGTTTCACTTTTTATCTTTTCCAAACGATGTCAAGAAAAGTGGATAACAATACATTGACATACATTTATCACCAGCTGGATAGTGAATCAGATTCTTCAGGACCCCAGTACCATTCAGATTCAACTTTAGTTGATGAAACTGACGATCCTGATTATCTAAAAGCTCATTCCAGTGAGCAATCATTTTTCGTGCCAATGCTGAAAAGGACCAAAAGTATTCTGGTAGGCATCTGAATCTCTGAATAACATAAGATAGTTGAAGTCACATTCTCCCTCACGTCTTTAACTTTTAATTTATTTAATTTAAAAAATTTGGATAACCTTGACAAAACTAATTTTTTGCAGATGAAGGATAGAGTACCAGATTTTTCCAATAGTCTCTACGATTCAACTGATGACAGCACAGAGTGCAATTCTCCCAAGAGTGAAATGGGGGCCAAAAGGCCAAGGATAGACCGCTGCTGTCCTGTGAGTCCCTTTGTTCATAATCCTTGAAATGTCACATTACTGAATTCAACACCAGGTTTACTGCCTAGACCCTGCTTATAGACCATGCATTAGATCTGTGCTATTAAATATTGAAAAGTGTCAGTTTTTCAATTGGAGTCAGAAATTCAGATGTTGTGTTAATTTGATTTGATTTTTTCTTCTTCAAAAGATTGGATCAGATGACTCAAGTTTTGACAGTGAAGATGACTATATTCCACACCCCAGTGAGGAAACCACAGACAGTGACGGCTTGGAATTATCTATGAAGGCTAAAGCCAAGAAAAAAAGTACATCTGCTGTTAAAAGCAGAAGTAAGTCCACCAGTCAGAGCAGTAAGAATGCAAGCCACAACAACAGTGAGGAAACCACAGACAGTGACGGCTTGGAATTATCTATGAAGGCTAAAGCCAAGAAAAAAAGTACATCTGCTGTTAAAAGCAGAAGTAAGTCCACCAGTCAGAGCAGTAAGAATGCAAGCCACAACAACAGTGGGTCCAGAGAGAGTACAAGCTTTGGAGATGAGTGTATTCCACAACCAAGTGAGTCCAGCACAGACAGCAACTGCAGCTTAGAGTTATCCATAAAAGATAAAGAAAAGAACAAAGTTACATCCAATGTCAAAAGCAGAAGTAAGTCCATCAGTCAAAAAGGGTTTGCACCCAGTCAGAGAAGAAGTAAGACGTCAAACCAGAGCAGCTCTGGGTCCAGCAAAAGCATAAGACAGAACTTTGTAACAATAGCTGATGAGAATGAGGAAACAGTGGTGCAAACACATATTAATGAGGATTCAAGTGTTCCACTGCCCTTTGAAGAAGAGCTATGTGTTTATGTTAACCCAGTTTTAAAAGGGGAGGATGGATCAAGGAAATACAACAAGAAACATCGCTGCTTTTACTGTGGACAAGTTGTTCAGAAAATGTCCAGACACTTGTTGCGCAAGCACAGTGATCAAGTAGATGTAGCAAAGGCATGTAGTTTGCCAAAGAACTCCAGTGAAAGAAGGCGGCAGTTAGATTACATCCGAAATAAGGGGAATTTTGAACACAACATTGATGTTTTGGAGAAGAAAAGAGGCAAGCTTATCCCATGTAAACAACCAACAAAAAAAAGTGAAGGAGGAAAATTTGCTCATTGTGTGTACTGCTACGGATTGTTCACAAAGCGAGTGATGTGGCGACATTTTCAAGTCTGCCAATTCAAGCCCCAGAGTAATCCTTCAAAACAGGGTAAAACAAGAGTTCAAGCATTGTGTGCATTTGCTGAACCTGTTCCACAAGGATATAGCAATGCATACTGGAAGTTCCTAAGCAACATGAACCAAGACAACATTGCAGTTGCAGTGAAGAAAGACCCCTGCCTCCTCAAGTATGGCTACAGATTATTCAGGAAGGTTGAGAAAGTGATCAGCCAACACCAGTTTGTCCGCCAAAAACTGCGAGAGCTTGGCCGATTGCTCCTAGAGGTGACTAAAAGTAAACCTGTTAAGACCATAAGGGACCTCATAAAACCTGGGGAGTATAATCGAGTTGTCAATGCTACTGGATGTCTTGCTGGGTTGAATGAAAAAACGGGAACATATAAAATACCATCACTGGCTCGCAAGGTTGGACATAGTTTACATTCCTTAGCCATGTATCTCAAATCTGAAGGATTAAAGGAAAATGACAAACAGGCTGTGCAAGATGCTGATGACTTTGCAGCTCTGTACAAGGAAAGCTGGAAATTTGATATTGGAGGTCTAGCGAAAACTCAGCTTGACCAGACCAAATGGAACGCCCCTCAACTCCTACCATTTACAGAAGATGTAAAAAATCTTCATTCCTTTTTGTCTGAAAAACAGCTGCAGGACTTGAATGCCCTGAAAGAAAACCCGTCACCTTCAAGATGGAAAAAGCTTGCCAAAGTATCGCTGACACAGGTTATCCTCTTCAACCGCCGTCGGGCAGGAGAGGTATCCAGAATGCCTCTGTCTGTGTACTTATCCAAGGATACATCAGAAACACATGAAGATGTTAATTTGGCCCTCACAGCGCTTGAGCAGAAACTTTGCAAACATTTTTTACGCATGACTATAGTAGGGAAGAGAGGAAGGAAAGTACCGGTTCTTATAACTCCACTCATGAGAGAATCACTTGACACTCTAACAGAGAAGCGAGAAGAATGTGGAGTGCTGAAGGAAAATGAATACTTGTTTGCCCTGCCCCATTCTATCCACTACCTCCGGGGATCAGACTGCATTCGGCAGTTTGTGAAGGAATGTGAAGACATCAGAAATCCCCAGGCGCTTACCTCAACAAAATTAAGAAAACACATTGCCACTCTCTCAGCTGTCCTCAATCTCAAAACAACAGAACTTGACCAGTTGGCGGATTTCCTTGGACATAACATTGCTGTCCACAGGCAGCACTACCGCCTTCCAGAGGGTACCCTACAGTTGGCCAAAATAAGCAAAGTTCTCCTGGCATTAGAACAGGGAAGGCTAGGAGAATACAAGGGCAAGAGTCTGGATGAGATCCAGCTTGATGTGAATGGTAATTCCTCCTCACACTCATAGCTCATAATTTTTTTGAGGTGTACTAGTATAGGGTATTAATTCATTTAGCCAGTGTCTATGGGAAGGATGGAGTGCATAAATCCAATTTTGTAAAATAATAATTTTCTCAGATGCACCGTCAATTAATTAATATTTGAGTTTTACATCTCTGGCACTTAGGTGCCGCATTGTTGCATATTCAGTGGTGACTGTAGTAGGCTTTACAAAATGAGGATTTTTGTGGTCGATTACAAATTATGTATAACACATTTTCTGTCTATCATTTTAGAGACTGTTGATATAGAGTGTTCGCAGAAGAGTTCAGAGGAGATGGAGGGTTCAGAGGAAGACATGGACGGATCACAGGAGAAGGAAGGTATGTGCATCTCATTGTTCTGTATTTAGTTTTGAGTTATTGATTGATTAATTGATTTCAACTTTATTAAACCCCTAAGATAATTTGATATTGAAGATTGTCACACAAGATTTTTCCTTAAATTTTTATAAAAAGACAAGTTAAGAACACACTTAAAAGATAGCAGACATGTATAAATCAGTGAAGTGCAAAGTTCTGGAGCTACATGTGTGTTAGAGTCTGGTAGCCACAGACAGAACAGACTTGCTGAACCTCTCCTTTTAATTTCTGGGCTGCTGTTGTCTTTTGCTGCGGCTACTCCTTAGGCTGTCCAAAGAGCTGTAGACGGGGTGAGACTGCTGCTATAGAGTGTTCGCAGAAGAGTTCACAGGAGATGGAGGGTTCAGAGGAAGACATGGACGGATCACAGGAGAAGGAAGGTATGTGCATCTCATTGTTCTGTATTTAGTTTTGAGTTATTGATTGATTAATTGATTTCAACTTTATTAAACCCCTAATATAATTTGATATTGAAGATTGTCACACAAGATTTTTCTTTAAATTTTTATAAAAAGACAAGTTAAGAACACACTTAAAAGATAGCAGACATGTATAAATCAGTGAAGTGCAAAGTTCTGGAGCTACATGTGTGTTAGAGTCTGGTAGCCACAGACAGAACAGACTTGCTGAACCTCTCCTTTTAATTTCTGGGCTGCTGTTGTCTTTTGCTGCGGCTACTCCTTAGGCTGTCCAAAGAGCTGTAGACGGGGTGAGACTGCTGCTATAGAGTGTTCGCAGAAGAGTTCACAGGAGATGGAGGGTTCAGAAGAAGACATGGACTGTTTACAGGAGAAGGAAGGTATGTGCATCTCATTGTTCTTTATTTGGTTTTGAGTTATTGATTGATTAAACTTTATTAAACCCCGAAGATTACTTGATATTGAAGACTGTAAAAAAAAAAAAAGAGGAATAATAGCAATTATTATTATCCCCATTTATGAGGGCTCTGTATGCTCGATTGTATGTTAGCTGCTCCAGTTGTACAGCGGAGTCGGGGGTGTTATCATTAAGCCATGTTTCAGTGAAAACAAGCACACAGCAGTTATTTACTGTCCGATACACTGATCTCAGCAGTTGTATATGATCCATTTTGTGGTCCAAGGATCGTACATTAGCCAGGATGATGGAGGGTATGGCTGGGCGGGTTGGACTAGCTGCTAGCCTAGCCCGGATACATGCGTGCTTGCCCCTATTCTGTTTCCTTGCACACTGCTTGTGACGCCTCCTTTTCAGGGGAGGGGTAGCAGTCGAGTCCGGTGTGATCGCAGGCCGGCGGACTAATCCGAGTTCCCTTAGTGTCTCGTTGTAATGTCCATAACATTTTATATCTTGCTCTTACAGAAATATAGAAGAGCCTGTCGACAAAGTTTGTTACCCTTGATTTTATTAAATTGTGTTATGGTTGATTTACAGATACATCCTGCCCTGCCTTTACTCTAACTGCACTATAAATCCGTTTTTATTTTCACTTTGCATGGCTTGGTTTTATTGTATTTCACAGAAGTGTTGTTTCTAGAGTAGAGAAAAAGGTTTTAGTTTGCACAATACACTTTCTTAAAGTAGAACAACAAGTTTAAGGAATGTTAATATACTGTGACATGCCATCCAATGTATGACTTCAAAGTCTTATAATTATGTAATTTGAAGCATATACAGGATATGCTTCAAATTACATAATTATAAGACTTTGAAGTCATACATTGGATGGCACATCATCCGGAGACAGTGCTGCTCAATAAGTTACAAGTTCTCTATTATCAATATCCTAATACAGTCAACTCACAGCTACTTAATATTTTAAATCAATATCTGTTTAGCTTTACTGAATTATGTATTGTCTTCACCTAGATGCCTGTGAGACAGAGGCGGAAGGAAGAGAGTCTGCAAGAAAGAGAGGTGAGCTCAGAGCACACAATTTGGATCCAATTGTGGGTCAGTGCGCCTTTTTTCATCCTTTAGGTCCCTTATCACCTTTTCAATAAGGATGGCTCACTGTTGTGTCGTCAGATTCGCACAAAACACTGCGGAACCCTATTGCTAACTTTTGTTTGCAGATAGGAGACAAATATTTGTTAAACGTCATTATTGACATTAATCTCCGTCTATGATTTGAGCCAGCCAAGTGCAACAAGACACCGAAAACAGGCCCATATTAACAAATAAAATAAAATATAACAAAATGATGAGTGCTTCCATCCTTATGTAGTTCAGTGGGTACGATTTGTCCTATGTAAAACCAGATTGTATATGAATCAGGCAACCCTATAAATGCACCAATTGTGTAGACTACAGTGCAGAATAGAAATGGCAAAGTAAATGTCTCATGTGAACTTTCGTATGGTGAATTCACACAGGACGATCCATGTTCCTCTCTTCTGAAATAGCTCTATCTCACTGATTAGGCCAAACCTTCTGACCACATCTATCTTACTCCTTTCCATCTCCATGCAGTAGTTGTGTTGTTGATCCTGTAGTCGCTGTGGCTTCTTAACCAGTATATTAGCATTAAATCCAGAAAACATACATGTTGCTGTAATGATCTGATAATTAAAATGCACTCTGTCTCATTAGGCAAAAAAACTGTAAAAAAGCGAAGCTGGACACAAGAGGAAAGTGCTGCAGTGGAAAGGCATCTGGGGAAGTTTATCAGAAGGAACCAAGTACCAGGTAAACGTGACTGTGAAAGTTGCGTTGCTGCAGAATCAGAAGTCCTTGAAACCAGAGACTGGAAAGCCGTCAAATATTTCATAAAAAATCGAATCTCTGCCATGAGACGGAAACTTCAGTGAACAGTTGTTTTCTCTCTTATCCACCTTTCCCTGAATGTCATGGTGGGAAAACGTTTAACCTTTTGTTATTTTTTTCTTTTGAGACATGTTTATCCGAACTTTATTCTCAAAACACATTTCAAATTGACACTTCACTACACCATCAAACCAGTAACCACTGCACCACTAACCCAACTCCCGAGTATTATCTTCAAGCTTATTATCTTCAAGTGTTTATTTCGTCTTTTAGTGAAAACAGCAAAAACATAGCTTTAAAATATAAGAACAAGCTAAGGAAGCTAACTTAGCTCACTTTTGTGTTCAACGACTCGTCAGTTGGTTTTGTTCAGGAGTTCAACCAAAAAAATGTTATTCTTTGAGAATAAAATTGAAACAATGGAAATTACTAATGTCTTCTGCTAGTTTCTTTGAGCCTCGTGAAGATATAAAGACTAGAAATATGTGTGTACAAGTGGACCTCACAACGTTTTTGTGCTAGTAATATGTGTGTGTACAATTGGACCTCACAAGGTCTTTATGCTAGAAACCGGACCCCATAATTGGGCAAAAAACTTTTTGGACAAAAGTTTGGAAATCTTTAAATTTGAAGTGCTGGTAATTAAAAAGAATTTTTTTTTAGCTTCCCTGATTTTTTACAGAGCTGTAGGAGCACTGGAAAGGGTGGACCCCACAAAGGGGGGAATACTGTGTGGACCCCACAATTGGGAAAGACAAGAATGTGTGTGTGTAACAGGTCTTTTATAAATAGTGGTTTGAATTTTTTTTTTTATATCCTGGCCATTTACACCACAATACCAGAACATTAATAAAAGGATAATCTTGGTAAATTGTGCATTTTTGGGCGTCTGTGGTGACGTGTGTAGGGCGATTCGGTCGTCCACTGGGTTACAGGGTCGGTGGTTTGATCCCCCGTCTCCCCGCCACATGTCCAAGTGTCCCTGGGCAAAGAGACACTGAACCCTAAACTGCTCCCGATAGTTATAGCTTGCACCCTGCGTGGTAGCTGCTGCTGCTATCGGTGTATGAATGTGTGTGTGAATGGGTGAATGTGCACAAAACAATGTAAGGCGCTTTGGGTCTGTGAAAAACCAGGGAGAAGAGCTATATAAATAGAATATATTTATTATTTTAAAGGTCGATGACTTGTGTTCAGAGTTGACCCATTACTTCCTCCTTCAGTCTCCATGTTACATTGTTTTCCTGTTTGCAGATTTGAACACTTACAGGTTTACCGAGGCTTGTGTAAGACGTTGACATGCAGATATGAATCAGGATGCCTTTTAAGAAGACACACACACACACACAAAATTACGCACGCACTCACTCACTCACACACACACACACACGTACACACATACACACATGCACACACTCACCCACTCACTCACTCACTCACTCACTCACTCACTCACTCACTCACTCACTCACTCACTCACTCACTCACTCACTCACTCACTCACTCACTCACTCACTCACTCACTCACTCACTCACTCACCCACCCACTCACTCACTCACTCACTCACTCACCCACTCACTCACTCACTCACTCACTCACACACACACACACACACACACACTCACACATTTGTCTTGTTTACACTGTTATGTTTCTTATCAATAAAATAAACTACATTATTTTCAAAAAAACTACAAAAATATATATAGAACTACATTAAAAATGGCCGCTTTGAAGCTTTGAAGGGTTAGTTTGCTAGCGAAGCCGGAGCAGAGAAACCAGCCGTGCAACATCTCCTGTTTCCTTGTTGACATAGTTTAAAGAGGGAGTGAAAGAGCCAGTGGCAGTGTGTGGGTTTAAGACGCCGTGTGTATCTTGGTGGTGTTTGTAAAGAAGTTACTGTAGTTTTATTTCTTTACTGAGTCATTTAGGGATCAGGGAAGTAATGGAAGGTTTATATAAACACACACACACACACACACACACACACACACACGCACACACACACACACACACTCACTCACTCACTCACTCACTCACTCACTCACTCACTCACTCACTCACTCACTCACTCACTCACTCACTCACTCACTCACTCACTCACTCACTCACTCACACACACACACACAGGTTTATGAGCTCATTATACTCTTTATACACACCTTGTATACATGCCTTCTGACTCGGAGGGCTTTTTCATTTAGACTTTTGAATTCAAGTGCGTGATACAATTAGTAATTGAGTAAAGTAGGAATTTGTTTTATTTCTTATATAACACCTTTAAAAAACCTATTTTACAAAGTGATTTTTTTAAATAAAAATGTAAGATATTTTTTTGGCATTTTTATGCTTTATTGATAGTGTAGAGAGAGAGTTGAAATGGGGCAGAGAGGGGAGTGACATGCAGAGAACGACCGCGGGCTGGAATCGAACCCGGATCTGCTGCTGGCTGAGGCCCATGGGGGGGGGACGCCCTACCAACTGAGCTAAGGGCGCCCCACAAAGTGATTTTTAACAAAAGGTTACACGAGTTCAACACAAACAATGAAAACGAAAGATTTTTTTTTTTTTTTTTTGTGAATTCTTGCAGGAAGCAGCAGGTAGAATGTGTTGTGGATCAGATAAGAGGAAGGGAACAGAGAAGACAGTCTGGGTGAGATAACGTCTGTTTAGGTCCCAAAGAGCAACAGTGGAATTTAGCACAAACGTACACTTGCCCTGCGTTCCAAATCTCATACTCTTTCTTTTTTCTTTTCTAGATAACTTTCATTTCATTTAATTTAACTTTTATTTATCCCCGAGAGATTTATGTTCAGATAATACTTCAGAACATAAAAACAATCTAGTTAGGATGCAGTATGCTAGAATTGGGACATTATTTATTTCATCATAACATTGCGCCTTGATCTTGCCTCTTGCTTTTATATCCGTCGCGCATCCCAGTTGTTTTCATATGGAGGCTTCGTCGATGTGACGTCACTTCCGGTGCGCACTGGATTGTGGGTCAGAATCGCCCAAATAGCATCCTGTTTTCAACACTTAAAATCTCGACCGGATCTAGTAGACTAGACATCCGGGTATTTTTTAACTAGATACTAAACTAAACACCTGTATATACTAAATCTGGCCACAAGAATCTAAACATCCTTAAAGGTGCAGTGTGTAATATGACATCATCAAGAAAGTTCTACAAAGTTCTAGAATGCAACGCTCCCTGGGTAACCCCAACCCTTTAGAATAATAACAGAAGCTACAGTGGCCTTCAAGGACGAGAACAATTCTAAATTTTAAACAATGCACCTGATGACATTCCAACTATGACACTTTCAAGATGGCGGCACTAGACCTTGGTCCAAAATATGCAGAAATATGGACATATATGAGACCTTTTCTAAGGGGAAAAAATAATAATTCAAAACATTTTTTTTCAGCTATTATGCACTAAATTAAATGTACTTATGGATATTATAATGACTTTCTACAAAATCTGCTAGGAAATAAAACCCAAAATTCTACACACTGCAGGTTTAAAAAAAAAAAAAATTATATGTAAACAGATTGGCCCAACGTAGCTATCAAGATGCCCTTTTATAGAGCCTAGGCTGTGTATGTATGAACACTGATATTTTATAGCTCACACACACACTATACAGACAGGTTTTTCATCGTGAGGAGAACGTCACTGGTTTGGACAAAAAGTGATTTTGACAACAAGCGTTCTCTAGAAGCGTTCTGTGAGAAACCAGGGAAAATCGCTGTATATAAGTGGAGTCCATTTACCATCGACGAGGAGCCTCAGAAACCCTGTGGGGAATCGAGCTTTTTATTCATCCCAGCTTTGAGCGAAGGAGTGAAACATTTATACAGTTACATCGCCTGTCTGACCTTGTGGGCTTGATTTACTCACCAGCAGCATAAGCTTTGAATATTGTGTGTGTGTGTGTGTGTGTGTGTGTGTGTGTGTGTGTGTGTGTGTGTGTGTGTGTTCCTCTGCCTGTGTGTGTGTGTCTCTGTGTCTTTCACATGTGTGTGTGTGTGTGTGTCTCTGTTCATGTCTGTGTGTGTGTGTGTGTCTTTTGTGTGTCTGTGTCTTTTGTGTGTCTGTGTCTTTCGTGTGTGTGTGTCTGCGTGTCTGTGTCTTTTGTGTGTGTGTGTATCTGTTTCTGTCGTTGTGTGTGTGTGTGTCTGTATATCTCTTTTGTGTGTGTGTGTTTTTCCTGCTTTTATAAATATAGAGGAATGTATCACAGTGTTAAAGTGGTTCAGAGGAAAAAGCTGTTAATACATTTATTTATGGATTTATTTTCATGACTGTCTGACCTCACACCTGTTGGGTTTACCTCTCTCCTCCAGTCTTCCCCCGGTGGCTCTGTGTACGTCCCTGTAGCATCTGATAATGGAATAACTCCTGAAAATGTATATATACAGCCCCAGAAAAACATTAAGAGACCGCAGTCTGGATTTTTCTTAAATCTTCATCTCTACATTACTTATTGGAAATGCTCTAAATGACAATATTTTTATTGCAAATTTGGTAGAAATGTTGTCAGTAGTTTTATATTATAAAACCAAAATGTTCATTCTACTCAAACATATGCCTATAAATAGTAAAACGAGAGACACTGAACATTTGGAGTGGTCTATTGATTTTTTCTGGAGCTGTATATTTGGCACTTATCTTGATCAGAAATGTATCTTAAAGGGACACTGTGTAACATTTTAAGTAATATATTAACTTAAATCAATATCCTCATTCATAACTATGTCCTCATTGGTGTAAAATCACCTCTGCCAATAATCTGAATTATCCTCCTGGGCGGAGAATTTACAAATATTAATATAAAATTTTGTACATTGAGCAGGCAAGTCTTATGGAGGAATCCATGTTTTTGGAATGTCATCAGGTGCATTGTTTAAAATTTAGAATCGTTCTTGTCCTTGAAGGGCAGTGTAGCTTCTGTTATTATTCTAAAGGGGTGGGGTTACCCAGGGAGCGTTGCATTCTAGAACTTTGTAGAACTTTCTTGATGATGTCATATTACACACTGCACCTTTAAAGATAATTAAGTATATTCAACGCCTTGAAAAAAGCACGCCCTGTGGACACAGGCCTTAATAGTCGTAATCATTTTTTAAAAAAGAATCTTAGAATGATCAGTCATAAGTGTAGTCATACGTATAGTCAATCAATCATAACTAAATACATATTAATACATATAATGGGCCTATTGCACCTTTCAAAGCCAAGGTACAAAGTGCTTTACAAATAGTAAAAACAAACAAAAAAAACACATTGATAAAATCCAATACAAGTAGACTATAAAAACATGGTAAAAAAAAAAAAAAAAAATGTTGTCATTTGTTCTCTGCCAAACATAGCGGGGAAACCGTAGCTGTAGAAACCCCGTCGTGTGTGTGTGTGTGTGTGTGTGTGTGTGTGTGTGTGTGTGTGTGTGTGTGTGTGTGTGTGTGTGTGTGTGTGTGTGTGTGTGTGTGTGTGTGTGTGTGTGTGTGTGTGTGTGTGTGTGTGTGTGTGTGTGTGTGTGTGTGTGTGTGTGTGTGTGTGTGTGTGTGTGTGTGTGTGTGTGTGTGTGTGTGTGTGTGTAGAAACCCTGTGTGTGTAGAAACCCCGTGTGTGTGTGTGTAGAAACCCCGTCTTGCCTGAGTCCCACGCATCCTTCTAATCCCCAGCAGCTGTTAACTACACAAACAAGATAAAATGCATCTCTGTCTGCCTGTCTCTTTGTCTGTCTGTCTCTCTGCCTGTCGGTCTGTCTGTCTGCCTGTCTCTTTGCCTGTCTGTCTGTCTGTCTGTCTGTCTGTCTGCCTGTCTCTTTGCCTGTCTGTCTGTCTGCCTGTCTCTTTGTCTGTCTGTCTCTGCCTGTCTGTCTGTCTCTCTGCTAGATAGAAGACTCTTATGCTCATGTGGAGGCGTGTGTGTGCGTGTGTTTGTGCTTGTGTGTGTGTGTGCTTGTGCGTGTGTGTGTGTGTGTGTGTGTGTGTTTTATTTATTTTTTGCAGCGACGGGTAGTGGGCGACATTTTTGGCCGTGAATTAGCTGTAGGCGACTTCCCTTCTCCATAGTCATATCTCTGGTCTCTGTCAGATTCCAGCTCCCCTCACTAGCGGGTTATATAACATCTACTGTGGAGGGATTCTCTCATATACTCATATATACCAGTTATACTTACATTGTGTAGATATTATAGTATAATGTTCATACTTTTTTTTTAAATGCTTTATTTATAGTTTTTTTTTTCAACACTGACGAAGGGAATACAAAAATAAAAGATAAAATGTATCTCAATTTTGCTATACAAATGATTGAAGATTTGGGGCGACTGTGGCTCAGGTGGTAGAGCGGGTCGGCCAATGGTCGAAGGGTTGGCGGTTCGATTCCCGCCCTGTCACTTGTGTCATTGTTGTTGTGTCCTTGGGCAAAACACTTCAACCACCTTGCCTCGTGTGAATGTCGATAGTTAGCCTGCTGCTATCGGTGTGTGAATGGGAACAGGTCTCCCTTGAAAAAGAGTCTCCGGTCTCAATGGGATTTACCTGTATAAATAAAAGCTAAAAAAAAAGAACTTGCCATTGCCCTATCTAAAATGGCCACTGGGTTTATATATGTGGTCAGGTTATGTGAGGTTAACTCTCAAACACTCACACAGCCCTTGTCAAGTGAAATGGTCTGGAGGCCGATGATATTTATAAGTGTTAGATAAATATGTATTGACAGTTTGATCACCAGCACAAGCTCTGAATACCGTGTGTGTGTGTGTGTGTGTGCGTGTGTGTGTGTGTGTGTGTGTGTGTGTGTGTGTGTGTGTGTGTGTGTGTGTGTGTGTGTGTGTGTGTGTGTGTGTGTGTGTGTGTGTGTGTGTGTGTGTGTGTGTGTGTGTGTGTGTGTGTGTGTGTGTGTGTGTGTGTGTGTGTGTGTGTGTGTGTGTGTGTGTGTGTGTGTGTGTGTGTGTGTGTGTGTGTGTGTGTGTGTGTAAGGTGGATCGAGCTGTGGTTTCGCTCAGGTGATTTTCTGTTAACTAATGACGTCCCTCGAGGCATTTTCATTTCCACTCCACAACAACAGCCTGTTTCAAATGCCCTGTCTGTCTGTCTGTCTGTCTGTCTATCTATCCATCCATCCATCCATCCATCTATCCATCTATCTATCTATCTTACATTATTTATATCATATCCTCATGTTTGTTGCCCTACGCATTTTTATATACAGTTTAGTGGGCGTCCTGGGGAAATGCACCTGTTGGAAGACCAAGAAGAAGAAGAAGTACTATAGAATAAATAACTAAACACATCTTCACCTCATCACTTGATATTGTGGAAAGACTTGAGGCAGTGGTGGATGATGCCATCTTTAGTAACTATAGCTTCTTGTCCTTGAAGGCCACCGTAGCTTCTGTAAATTCTCCTTAAAGGGGAGGGGTTAGCAAGGGAGCGTTGCAATCTAGAACCGCACCAGTAGATGCCTCTTAATACTCCAATATTTGTCTGTCTGTCTGTCTGTCTGTCTGTCTGTCTGTCTGTCAGTCACTCTCTCTTAGGTAAATATAGGTGTCTGAGTCTGGAGCACATCCTCTCTGACAGGTGGACAATCTCTCTGTCACCCTAACACACTTCAGAAGGAATTTTTTTTTTTAAGATTATTTTTTGTCATTTTCAAGCTTT
>NC_137234.1:3968678-3973678 GCF_949987685.1 Ammodytes marinus
AAAAAAAAAATGGTTAAAAGGGAAACAGAAAAGAAAAGTCCTCAAGTTTTATCAAACCCTCCATAACAGAATGTCTGTGCTGTTGTCAGAATCTGTCTGATTAAGAAAATCTATGTTAATTTCATGTTTTTTCTCCTTACGGTATTTATGGCTCAATAGTATTTAAAGGTGCAGTGTGTAATATGACATCATCAAGAAAGTTCTACAAAGTTCTAGAATGCAACGCTCCCTGGGTAACCCCAACCCTTTAGAATAATAACAGAAGCTACAGTGGCCTTCAAGGACAAGAACAATTCTACATTTTAAACAATGCACCTGATGACATTCCAACTATGACACTTTCAAGATGGCGGTACTAGGCCTTGGTCCAAGATATGCAGAAATATGGACATATATGAGACCCTTTATAAGGGAAATAATAATAATAAAAATAAAAAAATCAGCTATTATGCACTAAATTAAATGTACTTATGGATATTATAATTACTTTCTACAAAATCTGCCAGGAAATAAAACCCAAAATTCTACACACTGCAGGTTTAACAGAATGTCCGTGCTGTTGTCAGAATTCGTCTGATTAAAAAAATCAAAGATAATTTCACACTATTAATTTTTTTTCCCTCGCCAGTCACTTGCTCATTCATGAAAGTCCTTGATCACTTTTCTTAGAAAATGTCTCAAGTATGAATTTATGCTTTATAAATAAACCTGCCTTTATACATCAAGCATAGAACATACATTAGAAAAGCTATAAAAAAAAATGTCTGTCTCCCCATTTCAACTCTGTGCTATCTGATAAAGCTTGAAAACGCCAAAAAAAAATTGTAAAAAAAAAAAGAGGGAAACAGAAAAGTCTTCAGATTTGATTTTAAGGAGCTGAGAGTTGCAGCAGACAGAACTCAAGTTTTTCTGGGAGTTTGTTCCAGATATTTGGAGCGTAATAACTGAAAGCTGCTTCTCCTTGTTTTAGTCCTAACTCTGGGGACTGTAAGTAGACCTGAGTAGACCTGTCTGTCTGTCTGTCTGTCTGTCTGTCTGTCTGTCTGTCTGTCTGTCTCCTTGTTTAGTCCTAACTCTGGGAACTGCAAACCTCCTTTTTTTTTTAAGATAATTTTTTGGGCATTTTTCAAGCTTTATTAGATAGTACAGAGTTGAAATGAGGAGACAGAGAAAGAGAGAGAGGGGGGATGACCTGCAATAAAGGTCCACGGGTCGGATTTGAACCTGCATGCGACCACTGCAACGAAGGCTGGAGCCGTTATGGTACGCGCTCTATCCACTACACCACCGGAGCGCCCCTGCAAACTCTCCATAACAGAATGTCCGTGCTGTTGTCAGAATCCGTCTGATTTAAAAAAAAAAAAAAAATCAATGTTAATTTCACACTATTATATTTTTTCCCTCACCAGTCACTTGCTCATTCATTGGAGTCCTTCATCACTTTCCAGAGAACTGTCCATTTTTCCTCCTAAATCACTTAGAAAATGCTTCAAGTATGAATTCTTATAAATAAATAAACTTGCCTGTACGTTGGCAGCGCAAGCACTCGTGTTGAAATGGCATATGACACACGTCAAGTGGCGTTCGCGGTATTAACATCTGTTGGTTTTTCGAGGCGCGGCGAAATAAACTGACGCCCACACGCACACACTTTGCCATATGCACGACCGGGCTGCGTTTTTATAAGCCAGCAGCCACCGTGTAAAACTGATCAATCATAGGTGTTGTTGAGATGTGTGTGTGTGTGTGTGTGTGTGTGTGTGTGTGTGTGTGTGTGTGTGTGTGCGTGTGTTACTCTGTGTGTGTTCGTGAATCTCAGTGTGTGAGTCTCAGTGTGTGAATCTCATTGTGTGTGTGTGTGTGTGCCTCTGTGTGTGTGTGTGTGTGTGTGTGTGTACGTGTTACTCTTTGTGTGTGTGTGTGTGTGTGTGTGTGTGTGTTACTCTCTGTGTTAATGTGTGTGTTACTGTGTGTGTGTGTTACTGTATGTGTTACTGTGTGTGTGTGTGTGTGTGTTACTCTGTGTGTGTGTGTTACTATTTGTGTGTGTGTGTGTGTGTGTGTGTGTGTGTGTGTGTGTGTGTGTGTGTGTGTGCGTTACTGTGTGTGTTACTCTTTCTCTGTGTGTGTGTGTGTGTGTGTGTGTTACTCTGTGTGTGTGTGTTACTCTGTGTGTGTGTGTGTGTGTGTGTGTGTTGCTCTGTGTGTGTGTGTTACTCTTTGTGTGTGTGTCTGTGTGTTACTCTTTGTGTGTGTGTGTGTGTTACTCTGTGTGCACGCCCGCTTGCGTTGGGCTCGGGCATCTGTTTGCGAGGCTATTTATAAGACGTTGCCAGGGAGACGGGTTGCATCTCTTCTGCTCTGATATTTCCCATGTGAAGTTAGCGACACGTTAAAGGGGCATTCCGGTCGCAAGCTGTCACACGTTTAAATTTAGTTTACTTAAGTTACTGACGGCTTTCACTACACCACTAGAATTCGTGCTATACGTGTGAGTGTTTAAATCCCTGCGTTCCGAATCGCATACTCTTTCTTTTCTCTATTCTACATACTACATCTGACCATAAACAGAATCTAGTTAGGATGCAGTAGGCATACTATTGGGACATACTTTTACTTATTTATTTCATCATAACATTGCGCCTTGATCTTGCCTCTTGCTTTTATATCCGTCGTCTCATCCCCGTTTGTTTTCATATGGAGGCTACGTCCATGTGACGTCACTTCAGGTGCGCACCGGATTGTGGGTCAGAATCGCCCAAATAGGATGCACTTTTCAACACTAACAATCTTGGCCGGAGGAAGTTGGACATCCGGGTACTTCTAACCATCCTAAATCTGGCCACAAGAATCGGGACATCCTAAATATTTTTTCTACATACTATATAGTAGAAAGTATGCGATTCGGAACGCAACCATAATGTTAACAAGAAATTGAACAAGTGTACCTAATAAAGTGGCCGGTGAGTACAGCTCTGGTAAAAAATGAAGAGACCACTCCAAATGTTCAGTGTCTCTCGTTTTACTATTTATAGGCATATGTTTGAGTAGAATTAACATTTTGGTTTTATAATATATGAACTACTGACAACATGTCTACCAAATTCACAATACATTTTTTGTCATTAAGAGCATTTTCAATAAGTAATGTAGAGATGAAGATTTAAGAAAAATCCAGACTGGTCTCTTAATTTTTTCCAGAGCTGTATATATCTATATATAAAATCAAGGTTTCAATAGTAAGGTGCACTGTCACAGAATAAAAAAAAATATGACTCTACTTTGGCTCAGACTTAAAGGTGCAGTGTGTAACTTTGTGTGTGTCAGAGAAGTGAAACATTTTCTAAGGTATATTCTCATAACTGAATAAACAAACTTTCCTCACAGGGAAAATGTAGATCCCTGGAACTCTGTTTGAAGTTAGAAAGCTTCCTGAACAGTTAATGTCTCACTGTTGTTGTTGTTTACAGCAGCAGGGCCCACAGTTTGGTTTAGAAACATATTCTAGTCTTGAAAATTGGGTGTGTCAGAGAAGTGAAACATGTTCAACTGACTGTTTGTCCTTTCTGATTGTCTCTTTGTCTATTGCACCGTGGGAAGGGAAGAGAGGTGAGTCTGTGTTGTGAAGTTTTTCAAGCCTGTGTGCGTGTGTGTGTTTGTGTTTGTGTGTGTGTGTGTGTGTGTGTGTGTGTGTGTGTTTTTTAATTTCTTTATTTAAAAGGGACAGTGCACATTTATACACAAGAACACCAGAGTTCAACATGTAAAATGTGCCAGATTTAGCCATGCAGTGCTAATGCTAATGTTCATCTGTAGTCCCCTAGCAGGTTGATAGCTTAAAGGTGCAGTGTGTAATATGACATCATCAAGTAAGTTCTAGAAAGTTCTAGAATGCAACGCTCCCTGGGTAACCCCACCCCTTTAGAATAATAACAGAAGCTACAGTGGCCTTCAAGGACAAGAACAATTCTAAATTTTAAACAATGCACCTGATGACATTCCAACTATGACACTTCCAAAATGGTGGTGACAAGGCCTTGGTCCAAAGTATGGAGAAATATGGACATATATGAGACCCTTTCTAAGGAAAAAAATAATAATTAAAAAAAAAAATTCAGCTATTATGCACTAAATTAAACATACTTATGGATATTATAATTATTTTCTACAAAATCTGCTAGGAAATAAAACCCAAAATTCTACACACTGCAGCTTTAAAAGAATACATTAAAAAAACTACACAAATACAACACATAAGCACAAACCAAAATGACACAAGCACAGACATGTAAAATGACACAACCACTCTTCCTACCCGTAACAGGTTGGTGGTGTGTGGAAAACAACAGTAAGTAAGTAAGTAAGTAAAATGTATTTATAAAAGCACATTTATAACAGTTTGCACTGACCAAAGTGCTGTACATAGTGCATTCAGTAGGCCAACATGAAGGTAAAATAACAACAACAACAATAGAAAAAATAAAGATAAAAGTACAAAATACATATAACCCGGACATCCACACACAAACATATACAGTAGTGTTGAAGTCAGATAGCTAATGGGGAGGGAAAGCCAGGGTGTACAGATGGGTTTTGAACCTTGATTTAAAGGCAGTAATGGAGGGGGCATCACGTATGTCAGGTGGCAGTTGGTTCCACAAGCGTGGGGCAGCTACTGCGACAAGACAAGTAGCATACAGACATAGTACAGATAACAGTGCATGAACACCTATATAATATTGTTTTATTTATTTTTCAATAAATGTGCAAAAATCTCAAACTATTTTTTTTTTAAGTTTCTTTATGGGATAATATTTTCTCCTAGAATTTTTTTAATGTATTTATCTTGATTTTTTTCTTTAATATATATTATTATTATTATTATTATTATTATTATTATTGTTATTATTATTATTATTATTATTATTATTATTATTATTATTATTATTATTATTATTATTATTATTATTATTATTATTGTTATTATTATTATTATTATT
>NC_137234.1:3978678-3988678 GCF_949987685.1 Ammodytes marinus
TCATACTGTATGTTGGGTTAAGTAGCCTGGCACCGCCCGCCTACATACTTCCGCTCAATTTTCATTTCCCTTCAGTAGTCAGTCTGGGTCCGCGGTATATTAGTGGGTTTTTCTCCGCAAGATTTTTACCGGTCCAATCAGTGAACAGAGGGAGTGGCTGAGAACAATGACGTTGAGGTCGTGCGCCAGTTTCAGTTGTAGTCAGAAGCCGGCGCATGACGTCACAACCAAACGTTATGCGATTGGTTGGCAGATCCAGAGTGGCACTGGGCACATCCAATAGTTTTAAACTTCAACAGACAACCCGCCTTCAAGTGAGTTAATGTTTGTCAATTGAGCGATTCCAGACCTTCTGTACAAATGAAATGAAGTACGATGTAAATTGACAAATGAAAGGAACTTAACAAATCATCCTTTGTCTAGTAGTAGGTGTTGTGTTTTTTTTTGTTTTGTTTTTTTGGCATTTTCAAGCTTTATTAGACAGTACAGAGTTGAAATGGGGAGACAGAGAGAGAGGGAGAGAGAGAGAGAGAGAGAGAGAGAGAGAGAGGGGGGGATGACCTGCAGTAAAGGTCCACGGGTGTGTATGTGTGTGTGTGTGTGTGTGTCCATGGCCTTAACAGTCAGCTGCAGTATGAATGCTGCAGACAAACCTCAGTCTATTGTTTTCTCTATGAAGTGTCTTGGTCTTTGTCTGTGAGCCAGCGGAGATTTGGCGAGATGTGAAGCGTTATTTAGCGTCGGCGATGCCAAAATACCTCCAATACACTAACAGACAGACAGGCATTTAGACAGACATTGTGTGTGTGTGTGTGTGTGTGTGTGTGTGTGTGTGTGTGTGTGTGTGTGTGTGACTGCGTGTGCATGTGTGTGTGTGTGTGTGTGTGTGTGGCACCGCTTGAAACAAAAGAAAATCGGCGTTTCATTATGTCAACAACCCACAATTGTATTTTATTTTCAAGGATCATTTATTTTATTTTTTTTATATAATTTTTTTTCCCTCTAATTACCATTCTCTGTTAAAACCGTAATTATTCCAAGTGTCACAACAGTAGTCGACCTAATTTGGATGGTTACTAGGCTACGCACGGAAGCCGAAAAACAAAATCATAGTTTTGAATTTTCGACCATATCAGGCCCTTTGTTTTGATTATTGTCTCTGAATGAAAGGGAAGATAATGGTTTGAGTTAAATGGCAATCAAAAACACACACACACACACACACACACACACACACACACACACACACACACACACACACACACACACACACACACACACACACACACAGTCCTCGTAGCTGTGAGAAAGATTTGCCTTTTCTGATCCTGGTAGAGATATAATATGAACAATCCTTGACTTTTTGCCATTTTTCTGTTTTTTTTAGGGGACATTTTAAAGGCCTATTTCACCGATCACAGAAAGAGAAATGTAGGGTTAAGACAGTGAGACCATAAAACACTCTTTCTGCCTTTTCTCAGACTAGGATGAACCAATTTCAATTTTTTTTTTTTTTTTGCACATTTATACTACATAGGATCTCAGAATTCAATACACCTTCATATTCCCACCCGGTGAAATAGGCCTTTAACTATTTAGAAAAATTAACAAAACCTCGACAATCGGCCGTAAATGAGCAGGTTTCGCGGGTGGTGACATGACTTGATCAATTCATGGACTTTTTGCAGTGTATTAAATCAGTCTTGTGTTGTCAGCGTGCATCGGTTGCTTTTTTTTTTCAACTTCTAAAGCACTTACATCAACTAAACTTTCCATAATCATTCTCAGCACTATTCTGAAGGTTATTACAGAAGGATTTGTTCATATGTTGCTGATTGTCTGATTTATGAGACATTTTCCTCTTAAAAACATGCAGAAAATGTGTTTTTAAGACTTGTACATAGGATATTTGGATAAAATTACTTGATAAATGAATTGACTTTTTGTAGATCTCAGGCTACGTGTAGATTATTTAAATGCTCACTTGATTATGAGTATTTGTTCTCTCTCTCTCTCTCTCTCTCTCTCTCCCTCCCTCCCTCCCTCTTTCTCTCTCTGGAGGGCTAAAAGGATAGTGTTAAAGTCTCTCTCTCTCCTTCTTCTCTCTCTCTCCCTCTCTCTCTCCCTCTCTCTTCCTCCCTCCCTCCCTCCCTCTTTCTCTCTCTCTGGAGGGCTAAAAGGATAGTGTTAATCTCTCTCTCTCTCTCTCCCCTCTCTCTCTCTCTCTCCCTCCCTCTCTCTCTCTTCCTCTCTCTCTTTCTATCCCTCTCCCACTCTCCCTCTCTCTCCATCCCTCTCTCTCTCTCTCTCTTTTTCTCTCTCTCTCTCCCTCTCTCCCTCTCTCTCTAGAGGGCTAAAAGGCTAGTGTCTCTCTCTCTCTCTCTCTCTCTCTGGAGGGCTAAAAGGCACACACACACACACACACACACACACACACACACACACACACACACACACACACACACACACACACACACACACACACACACACACACACACACACACACACACACACACACTAAAAGGCTAGTGTTAAAGTCTGGTGTTAATCATGACTGACAGAACAGCGCGACAGGAATTAAAACTAATGAAGCCCTAGGAGACGAGCTAGCTTCTACTAGGTCCCAGAGGAATCATGTTTGACAGTCTATCTTTCTCACAGCTACGAGGACTGTGTGTGTGTGTGTGTGTGTGTGTGTGTGTGTGTGTGTGTGTGTGTGTGTGTGTGTGTGTGTGTGTGTGTGTGTGTGTGTGTGTGTGTGTGTGTGTGTGTGTGTGTGTGTGTGTGTGTGTGTGTGTGTGTGTGTGTGTGTGTGTGTGTGTGTGTGCGGTGTGTGTGTGTGCGCGTCCGTGTATGTGTGTGTTTGAATGTGTGTGTGTGTGTGTATGTAAGATTGTGTGTGTGTGCGTCCGTGTATGTGTGTGTGCGTCCGTGTATGTGTGTGTTTGAATGTGTTTGTGTGTGTGTGTAAGATTGTGTTTGTTTGTGTGTGTGTGTGTGTGTGGTGTGTGTGTGTGTGTGTGCGTGTGTGTGTGTGTGTGTGGGGGTGATATACAATACTCTGAACACCTGTGCATCCACATTATGCCTTTGTAAGAATTGTACTATATATAGAAATTGTATCGAACATTTGTTTAATTATTACAAGGATAATTATCAGTCAATAACTCAATCAGCTTTATTATATATACACACACACTTTTTTTGGGCATTTTCAAGCTTTATTAGACAGTACAGAGTTGAAATGGGTAGACAGAGAGAGAGAGAGAGAGAGAGAGAGAGAGAGACAGAGACAGAGACAGAGAGAGAGAGAGAGAGAGAGAGAGAGAGAGAGGGGGGATGACCTGCAGTAAAGGTCCACGGGTCGGATTTGAACCCGCGACCACTGCAACGAAGGCCGGAGCCAATATGGTACGCGCTCTATCCACTACGCCACCGGAGCGCCCCTCAATCAGCTTTATTGAAGGTCCATTTAAAAAGGGCAATTACACCAATGTTTCCACACAGGTGAATGGTATCATACAGTACCTAGTATCTCTGTCATATTCTCATCATCAGACATAAAAACCTGTAAAATAGAGTACGCCATGTTTGTTGTATCTTTTTTTTCGTATTCCTTTTTTTAGTGTTTTTTTCAGTGTGTATGTTTTTTTTTTTTTAACCTTTATTTATACAGGTAAATCCCATTGAGTCCGAAGACTCTTTTGCAAGGGAGACCTGTTCCCATTTACACGTTACCATTCACACACACATTCATACACCGATAGCAGACTAACTATCGACATTCACACGAGGCAAGGTGGGTGAAGTGTCTTGCCCAAGGACACAACAACTATGACACAGGTGGCAGGGCGGGGATCGAACCTCCAACCCTTTGATCATCGGCCGACCCGCTCTACCAACTGAGACACAGTCGCCCCATGTTCTTTTAGAAAAAATCCATAAGTAAAGAATAAACAAATAAAATAAAAAATGTAAGCGTATCCCGTGTCCCCTCGTGTCCTTCTCTTATGTCACTCACTCACTCACTCACTCACTCACTCACTCACTCACTCACTCACTCACTCACTCACTCACTCACTCACTCACTCACTCACTCACTAAAGTAAGCGTATCCCGTGTCCTTCTCTTTGTATGTTCAAAAGAAAATCTATAATTTATTTTTTTTTTCTTTCTAAATGTAAACTTATCCCCTGTCCTTCTCTTCTCCCCCCTCCTCTCCAGCTCACCTGTCTAACGGGCACACACACACACACACACACACACACACACACACACACACACACACACACACACACACACACACACACACACACACACACACACACACACACACAGACTCACTCACTCACTCACTCAGACTCACTCACTCACTCACTCACTGAAAATAAAGGTTATTGATTGATTGATACCCTGTCCTTCTCTCCTCCCCCCTCTCCAGCTCACCTGTCTAACGGGCACACACACACACACACTCACACACACACACACACACACACACACACACAGACTCACTCACTCACTCACTCACTCACTCACTCACTCACTGAAAATAAAGGTTATTGATTGATTGATACCCTGTCCTTCTAGGCCGAATTCCACCGGCTGCGTCTCCGGTCCTTCTCCGCTCCAGCACGGCAGAAACAAAAATACAATTAAGAGCAGTCAGTGGGTGAGTTTCCACCACGGCCGCTGCGCCGTCTCTCTGCTCCGCTGCTGCTCCAGCTCTCCGGTGAAATACGCACTGCTTCTATTTCTGCCGGATGCCGGAGCTCACCGCATCAATTTAGCACAGAACACATCGAGATAGACAGGAACACAGGCGCCGACTAAACAGTAAAACCTCCGGTTAATTTTCAAAATAAGACACTCGGTGTTCACTGCAGGTAACAATCTCAAAACAGAGACACATACGAGCATGTCCACTGTTCTTTTACTCGTTCGGATGGGAACAATAACCTTCCGTGCGTTCGTTGTTGTGTAAATACCATATAGGAGAATCATATTATCAAGAGCGATCGCCCGTCACTTTTATTACCGCGGGAACTCCTCGGTCTCGCGACTCCAGCTGTTCAGCGGAGCTGGCCGTGCCTGCTTTGAAAACGGAGCCGGTGGGTATTGCCGGACGTGAGCGCACGGAGCAAAACCGTTGGACACCGCACCCGCAGCCAGTGGAATTCCGGGGTAACTCCTCCCCCCTCTCCAGCTCACCTGTCTAACGGACACACACACACACAGACACACACTCACTCACTCACACATTGTCTATGAGTCAAAATAAAGGTGATTGATTGATTGGTTCTCTTCTCCCCCCCCTCCTCTACCCCCATCCCCCTCCCCTCCCTCAGCTCACCTGTCTAACGGGCCGTTCCATAAACACCTCCAGAGCCTGTTCGTTCCCCTGGTGGTCCGGTACATCGACCTGATGGAATCCTCCATCGCTCAGTCCATCCACAAGGGCTTTGAGCAGGAGACATGGCAGTCCGTCAAGTAAGAGCCTGCGTGTGTGTGTGTGTGTGTGTGTGTGTGTGTGTGTGTGTGTGTGTGTGTGTGTGTGTGTGTGTGTGTGTGTGTGTGTGTTGTGTGTGTGTGTGTGTGTGTGTGTGTGTGTGTGTGTGTGTGTCCATCAGTGTTTGTATGTGTTTGTATGTGTTTGTGTGTGTGTGTGTGTGTGTGCGCGTGTGTGTGTGTGTGTGTGTGTGTGTGTGTGTGTGTGGGTTATATACAATACTCTGAACACCTGTGCATCCACATTCTGCCTTTGTAAGAATTGTAATATATATAGAATGTGTATTGAACATTCCATCATTCAACATCATATTTTTATTAGGAAAAGTGTGTGTGTGTGTGTGTGTGTGTGTGTGTGCATCAGTGTGTGTGTGTGTGTGTGCATCAGTGTGTGTGTGTGTGTGTGTGTGTGTGTGTGTGTGTGTGTGTGTGTGTGTGAACCAACTCAGATATGTCATTGTCATTTTAACCTTGTGTCTACAATCGTCAGCCGCCAGTATTTGTTGATATTTTGACATTGACTGTCTCTCTCTTATACACAATTAAAATCAATAAAACTTAAAAACATACCGCTACACCAGACAGCTAAGGGGAGGGGGGGGGGACGGGGGGGGGGGGGGGGAGGGGACACAACAGCCAGGCAGGGTTGAAGGTACATCACTTTAGCACAATATGTTCCCTGTTTAACAATACACAATTCGATGAAAAGAAAATGCACTGAACAGACCTAAAGCAGTGACTTCATATGAATTGTATACCGCAAGCAGGATAAAGTATAAAGCCCCTATCTCACTGGGCTGCGACTGTTTGCGACAAGTTGGAGACTGCATTCGCAAACGAGTCTCTAAACTGTCTCCAAACGTTCGCGGAGGTCTCAATTTCCTCGCATGAGTCGCAGAGCCGCGCAGTCCTGTCGCATGAATTTTGAACATGTTCAAAAAAAAGTGTGCGACAAATCTAGTCTCAAAATAGTCTCAGAGTCGTCGCAGGTGTGTCGCACGCGTCGCAAACCCTTCTCAATTTAGTCTCCTCGAGTCAGAAAGTGCGAGAAGTGTGAGACAACTTTGCGAGGGTTTGGCGAGTGTTTGGCGACATATGAAACTAAATTGCGACTGCTTTGAGACAAAAATTTGACTGACATTCTGTTCGTGCGACACTCGCCAGACGTTCGTGAGACATAAATGCGACCTCCCGGCAAGGACATTCGCAAATGTGTCGTAAGTAGCAACTCAGTGAGACTGCAAGTGAAAATTGTCGCAAATTGGCATATTTTGTCGCAATTTTGTGTCTCCAACTTGTCGCAAACAGTCGCAGCCCAGAGAGGTAGGGGCTTAAGGGATAACGTAAAGCGATTGTGTCTCCAAGTTTGATTTTTATGGATTTTAAAGTTGCTCTGGGGGATTTTCAGTTTGCGTTATTTCTAGCGCCCCCCTTTGGAGAAAAGCGGTAGTGTTTTTACTACGCCAGCTGTTGTTCCTGGGTGAGCGTATATACCCATGACAAAGGCATTAAGGAAAACTGTATAAAAATATAATTCTTTGCACTGATGGTCTCGTTAGCTGTTACATGTAATTCTTTGTAAGTATTTTGCTACTTATCTTTCTCTCTCTCTCTCTTTTCTATTCTTTTAACATTTTCTTTTTCCTGCATCGAACAACTTTGCCACTCACTCACACACACACTCACTCACTCTCTCTCTCTCTCTCTCTCTCTCTCACTCACTCATTCACTCACTCACTCACTCACTCACTCACTCACTCACTCACTCACTCACTCACTCACTCACTCACTCACTCACCCCCCCCCCCCCCCCCCCCCCACACACACACACAGGACGTTAACTAACAACCTAGCCAACGTACCCCTGCCCAAAGTGCCTAGTCTCCCTCTCACTCTGCCTCAGATGCCCACCTTCTCTGCTCCGGCATGGATGGACACGTATGTATAACTTATCTTTATCAGTCAATTTACACAAGGCGGCTACATTGAAATTCATGTTTTTTTTTTCATTCATATCCCCCCACTCAAGTTCCCACACTCCAGAGGGGGTCAGAGCGCAGGGTCAGCCGTAGTACAGCGTCCCCTGGAAGCAGTTTAAGGGCTTTAAGTGTCTTGCTCAAGGACACAATGGTAGAGATGGTGGGTGGGCACCGTAGACGTAACATCAGCCACCACTAGTCTTCCTACTAACAGTCCTGTTTCATAAATATTTAAAAGTTCTTCGTAGCAACTTTAAATCTTGGCATTGGGTCTTCACTTCATTCTTGACTATATATGTCTTTCTTTTTAATAAAAAATACTGACCCTCCCTGACACTGTTCTCTAGAAATCTCCATTCAGAACTTTTTCACTGTGCTCAAATTTGACATTTCTATTGTAAAATTACTTCATAGAAAGCCATTAACAAAACGTATTTTTTTTTGCTGTACAATCTTTGTCCTTAAGAGCATGCAGCCTTACACTTCTCTAAGTGAACCGGGCTCGGCATGGCACCAAGATTTTTGTTTTTAAAGATTCCCTGCCCTTCAACTTGCCTTGTGTCTCACCCCTGCGTTCCAAATCGCATACTTCTTTCTTTTTTTACTACACTACATACTAAAAGTACAGAAGAGTTTAAGGGGCCACAGGAGAGAAAGAAAAAAAAATCAGATAAGGAAGATTTTTTTTTTTCATTATGTCGAGAAATGTCAAGAATAAAAGACGAATACTCCAAAATGCTGTTGGAGTTAGTGGGGGCATTTATGTATTTTCAGCATACTACAATCGACGTGCATTTATTGGGACATCCTTAATGTTTTTGTGGCATATTATATAGGAGGGAAGTATTGGTATTGGAACGCAGGGATTGTTTCTGTGACATTGGCTCTTTTGTCTACGCGGCACTGTGTGTGTCTGTGTGTGTGTGTGTGTGTGTGTGTGTGTGTGTGTGTGTGTGTGTGTGTGTGTGTGTGTGTGTGTGTGTGTGTGTGTGTGTGTGTGTGTGTGTGTGTGTGTGTGTGTGTGTGTGTGTGTGTGTGTGTGTGTGTGTGTGTGTGTGTGTGTGTGTCTGTGTGTCTGTCTGTCTGTGTGTGTGTGCGCCAAAATGTCACATTGTTTCTGTGGCATTTTGGCTCTTTTGCCATCGCGGCGCTGCTGTCTGCATGCTATTGTTATGTTCCTAAGAGACGCCATTTTGGAGATTTTTCGTGTTGCACTGTGTGTCAGTCGCTCTTGTGCTGTGCTGTGCAGTGCATGTCATAAAGTCAAGTGCTAGTGTTGTGATATTAACAGAAACACTTCGATTTTTCTTACTGCAGCCTGCAAGGAATAAACCTACCTGACATCTTGTAAGTTCTGCTCGGAAAACTTTTTTCACCTGTGCCATTCTCTTGTGCTGTGTGTGTGTGTGTGTGTGTGTGTGTGTGTGTGTGTGTGTGTGTGTGTGTGTGTGTGTGTGTGTGTGTGTGTGTGTGTGTGTGTGTGTGTGTGTGTGTGTGTGTGTGTGTGTGTGTGTGTGTGTGTGTGTGTGTGTGTGTGTGTGTGTGTGTGTGTGTGTGTGCGCGTGTGTGTGCGTGCGTCTGGTGTGTGTGAACTGTTTTTAAATGTTAATGAACAGCTGAAACAATTAAAGCTGTAAAAATGTCAGGTTATTGGGGCGCTCCGATGGTGTAGTGGATAGAGCGTGTACCATATTGGCTCCGGCCTTCGTTGCAGTGATCGCGGGTTCAAATCCGACCCGTGGACCTTTACTGCAGGGCATTTTGGGCGACTGAGGCTCAGGTGGTAGAGCGGGTCGGCCAATGATCGAAGGGTTGGCGGTTCGATTCCCACCCTGCCACTTGTGTCATGGCTTGTTGTGTCCTTGGGCAAGACACTTCACCCACCTTGCCTCGTGTGAATGTGTATGACTGCTGTTTGTTTTAGGTGTTGGTTGTAGGTGCTGAATGGCAGCCACGCTTCCACCACCGATATGACTGTGTGTGAATGAATGGAACCTGGAACCCTGTAAAGCGCTTTGAGTGCCTAGAAAAGCGCTATATAAATCCAATCCATTATTATTATTATTATTATTATTATTATTATTATTATTATTATTATTATTATTATTATTATTATTATTATTATTATTATTATTATTATTATTATTATTATATTTTTTTTTTGTTAGGGACAGTGCATATTAATGAACAGCTGTAACAATTACAGGTGTGAAAATGCCAGATTATAGCAGAAGTGCTATAGCTACCATCTGTTGTCCCTAGGCAGGTAACAGAGACAGACAAATTACAAATAAAAAAACAAATACACGAGTGACAGGTTAAAGGTGAAGTGAGCGATATGTTATGTTAATATACGTGTTAAACCTGCAGTGTGTAGAATTTTGGGTTTTATTTCCTAGCAGATTTTGTAGAAAGTAATTATAATATCCATAAGTACATTTAATATAGTGCATAATAGCTGAATTTTCTTTTTTTAATTATTATTTTTTCCCTTAGAAAGGGTCTCATATAC
>NC_137234.1:4003678-4008678 GCF_949987685.1 Ammodytes marinus
AGTGGCACTGGGCACATCCAATAGTTTTAAACTTCAACAGACACCCGCCTTCAAGTGAGTTAACGTTTGTCAATTGAGCGATTCCAGACCTTCTGTACAAATGTTAAATGAAGTACAATGGTCTGGTAGTAGGACCAGGCTAGCATACTGCACCCTAAATACACACTTTTTATGATCAGCTGTAGTAGGTAGTATGTAGGAGTTAGGAGGTAGGAGTATGAGATTTGGGACGCAGCCATTGGAAACTTCAATGGAAACCTGTAATTTGCTTGAAACTACTTACTTTGTAAATATTACTGTGATGTCACAGTAAAAGACATCACAGTAATATTTACAAAGTAAGTTTTTTTTAACCCTATATTTCTCTTTCTGTGATGTCACGAGAAAGAGAAATATAGGGTTAAAAAAAACACTCTTTCTGCCTTTTCTCAGGCTAGGATGAACCGATTTAAAAAAAAATTGCACATTTATACTACATAGGATCTCAGAATTCAATACACCTTCATATTCCAACCGGTGAAGTAGGCCTTTAAGTGTCATTTTTCTTCCTTCTTCTCCCTGAAAGGTGAAAACAGCTGCCAAATATGTGGAGGTCCCTGTGAGTCTGTTGATAATACCTGCCTGTCCGTCACACACTACCCCTAATGTGTTCCATTACCCATACTTCCATACCATTAAAGGTGCTCCGAGGAACTTTCAATTTGTGTTAATTCTAGCGCCCCCTTTGGACAGAAGCGGTAGTGTTTTTTACTACGCCAGCTGTTGTTCCTGGGTGAGCGTATACCCATGACAAAGGCATTAAGAAAAACTATGTAAAAATAGCATTATTTGCACTGATGGTCTTGTTTGCTGTTACATGTAATTTATGATCATCAGAGGAAAAATTAGACTGTTTCAGAAATATTTAAAAGTTCCACGTAGCACCTTTAATTGGCCATACAATGATTAAGGATGTCCCAATACATGCATGTCAAAGGAAGCATGCCAGCAATATACAGATCCTACCAAATGCATTTTGCAGTATGGGAAAGCGGTCTCTCTTTGCATACAGCCTCAACCATGTGCTTGCATTTTAGGTGCACTATGCAGTTTCAATGGAGGGGGATTTGTTTACATTCACAGAGCCTGCAGTTAGTTCACTAAACATATTTTCTCTACATGTAATTCTTAGTATCGAATAATTCTATCATCATAAATCAAATTATTTTGAGGAACCTGGAACCAAATGTAAGACTAGAATATGTTTCTATAAACCAAACTGTGGGCCCTGCTGCTGTAAACAACAACAGTGAAACAGTAACTTTTCAGGAAGCTTTCTAACTTCAAACAGTGTTCCAGGGATCTACATTTTCCCTGTGAGGAAAGTTTGTTTATTCAGTTATGAAGAATATACACCTTAGAAAATGTTTCACTTCTCCGACACACCCAAAAGTTACACACTGCAGCTTTAAGTTTGTCATCAGACCAACTCTTAACGTGTGAAATATACAGAGCATTTGTTTTTTTATTCCAGAGAGCAAAAAGGTCACACAACAATCTGTAATTAATTGCACTCTTGTCCTTGGAGATGTGTGTTATACTGTTGGCTGTGTTGTAAAGGTGTGAACGAGAGAGAGAGGGGGGAGGGGTGAGAGAGAGAAGGAGAGAGAGAGGGAGGGGGAGGGGGAGAGAGTGAGAGAAGGAGCAAGAGGGAGGTAGAGAGAGGGAGAAGGAGAGAGGGAGAGAAAGTTTAAGAGAGAGGGGGGAGAGAGAGATGGAGAGAGGCAGAGAGAGAGGGGGGAGAAAGAGAGTGGGAGAAAGAAAGAAAGAAAGAAAGAAAGAAAGAAAGAAAGAAAGAAAGAAAGAAAGAAAGAAAGAAAGAAAGAAAGAAAGAAAGAAAGAAAGAAAGAAAGAAAGAAAGAAAGAAAGAAAGAAAGAAAGAGGTTGTGAGAGAGGGAGGGAGAGAGAGATGGTGGGAGAGACAGAGAGGGAGAAAAAAAGAGAGGGGGAGGGGTGAGAGAGAGAAAGAAAAAGAAAGAAAGAGGGTGTGAGAGAGAGAGAGAGGGGGAGAGGGGGAGGGAGAGAGAGAAAGTTTGAATCTCAAGAAATACATCTCACATATAAGTGACCTCTCATTTAACTGATTGAACAACTCAAAATGAACTATCGCGGTGCTGACGTGTCTAAGCGTGGCTTAGTGGGCGTCTATGGTGTTTTAAAGGTGTCGCATGGTTAACGAACGATGGTAATGAAGTTCATAGTGCCACAGCGAGTATGTACTATGCTTTGAGCTAAGGGTCTAAGGGCAGAGGGTGTCATACTGTATGGAATGTGAAGCCCACTGAGGCAAATGTCTATTTGTGATATTGGGCCATACAAATAAAACTGATTTGATTTGATTTTAGTTATAGTGTGGAGGTGATAAGTTGTTATAATGTTGGCTGTTTTTTTTTAGGTGTAAACGAGAGAGGGGGAGGGGGGAGAGAGAGAGGGAGGGAGAGGGGGGAGGTGGGGGAGAGAGAGAGGGGCGAGAGGGAGAGGGAGAGAGAGAGAGAGAGTGGGGAGGGATTGGGAGAGGGAGAAAGAGAGAGGGAAAGAGATGAGGAGAGAGGGAGAGGGAGATACACACACAGAGAAAATGTGTGAGAGAGGGAGAGAGAGAGGAGGAGGGGGAGGGAGAGAGAGAGAGAGGGGGAGAGAGGAGAGAGAGAGAGAGTTTGAATATCCAGAAATAGATTTCACACATACTGTATAAGTGACCTCTCATTTAACTCATTTAACAGCTCAGAATGAACTAAGTACAATTCCCTTCTGCAGGTTAATTGCATGTATTTAGTTTTTTGTGAAACTTTTTTCATATGATCATTTTTCACTATACAATGGAGAGAAAAAATATATAAAGGGCAAAAAAAAAACCACAACAGCAAACACACAAGACCACATGGGACAGTCACTAAATCAGGGTTGTCATGCCTATTTCCAAGGTTTTAAAAATAAATTACTCATGGTGCGAAATCTGTCTTTTTCTGAAGCCAGCGTTTTGTTATGGGAATTGTTTTTCTTAAATATGGATTCTGGGATTGCACACAGCTCCGGAAAAAATTAAGAGACCAGTCTGGATTTTTCTTCAATCTTCATCTCTAAAAAACGTATTGAAAATGCTCTTGATGATGAAAAAATGTATTGGAATTGGGTAGAAATGTTGTCAGTAGTTTATATTATAAAAACCAAAATGTTCATTCTACTCAAACATTTGCCTATAAATAGTAAAAACGAGAGACACTGAACATTTGGAGTGGTCTCTTAATTTTTTCCAGAGCTGTATATACTGTTTTAACCACACAAAATTGCTTTCTCTACCATTTGGGTCCCTGTTTTTTTAGTTTTTTTTTAGAATTAAGGCCAAACGAGGACAAACTTAGATTGTGAGAACGGCCGAGACTGACTCATATTGAAAAGGCTAATCCCCTGTCCCGCCACAGTACAGCCCACATATCCCACAATGCATTTCTGCGTCCCATTCCAGACTTCCTTTATGCACTTTAAATTATAATGTAACTGCTACCTGGGCCTTTTGGTCTTTTGTGTGTGTGTGTAACCTAACACGGGTAAGCCTCTTTACAAGTGCCTCTGTCTCTCTCTCACACACACACACACACACACACACACACACACACAGACAACAACTCTCAGACACACACACACACACACACACACACACACACACACACACACACACACACACACACACACACACACTGTGCCATGGTAGTAATAATGCCTTTTCACAGGTGGGTGGGAGGAGGGGCCAAGGAGCTGACGAATGCCGCCCCCACACTACACCTAGTCACGAACACACACACACACACACACACACACACACACACACACACACACACACACACACACACACACACCTACACCTACACACACACACACTCATACACACAGCATATGCACCACCATGGTAGCACACACACTAATATTGGAAGGGTGAGCACCATCTCTGGCGATTCACCATATTTTAGCACAACACTGTCGCACAAATGTTTTCTGGGCCCCGATACTCCAAGAAATATGAATTAATTTTTAAACTATTAACTTAATTTATCAATGGGCATTTTGTAGATCTAGGGGGTGGAAGATTTTGAAGATAAAATGACAATGTAAAAAAAATTCTCAACTTTTTGAAATTTAAAGGTGCAGTGTGTAATATGACATCATCAAGAAAGTTCTACAAAGTTCTAGAATGCAACACTCCCTGGGTAACCCCAACCCTTTAGTATAATAACAGAAGCTACAGTGGGCCTTCAAGGACAAGAACAATTCTAAATGTTAAACAATGCACCTGATGACATTCCAACTATGACACTTTCAAGATGGCGGCACTAGGCCTTGGTCCAAAATATGCAGAAATATGGACATATATGAGACCCTTTCTAAGGGAAAAAATTATAATAATTAAAAAAAAAATTCAGCTATTATGCACTAAATTAAATGTACTTATGGATATTATAATTACTTTCTACAAAATCTGCTAGGAAATAAAACACAAAATTCTACACACTGCAGGTTTAAGGATAGACAGCAAAAGCATAGTTTTTTTCAAGCACTGGTCAATTGCTTTTGACTCTTTTGCTTCCATAACATTTTCATTTTCATTTAACTTTTATTTATCCTCGAGAGACCAATTGAGGGGTGACCCTCATTTACAATGATGTCGAGTTCAAAACAAATTCAAAGGAAAAACAACAATACATACAAAATATTCAATGCAAATACATCAAATACACAACAACAGGTGAAGAGAAAAACAATTGAAACATTTACACAGTGGTGAAGAGTGGCAGCAATTAAAATGAAATGGGTGAAAGTACAATATAGCCTAATTAAAACAGTTACAGGTAGAGTTTGGCAGATTTAAGATAGTTTGTTTAAATTGGTTAAAGGATATGAAGGTATTTAGTTTAATTTGTTGCTGCAAGCTGTTCCAGGAGTCAGGGGCACTGAAGCTAAAAGCC
>NC_137234.1:4028678-4031178 GCF_949987685.1 Ammodytes marinus
TCTTGATACGTATTGGAAAGAGTTTCCTTAGCGGACACTATATTCACTGTATTTACACTTTGGAAAAGGTGAGTGGCTCCAATATCTGTGAATATTTCCTGCACCTCACTTGCCCATGCACCCTTCACAGTCACGTCCCATTGGAAAACCTTCTTGGCAACCCTCCTCTCTGGGATTTTTATTAAACGGTTCCATAGAGCCAACATACAACCCTTCCACCTTACTTCACTTGGCTCCCATCCCATGTCTCCCGCTATTGCAAGGACTGGGGCAAACCTGTGAACTCCCAGAAAGTATCGTATCGCTCTTTTCTGCACTGTCTCTCCTTTCCCGTTTACTTTTGCACCCCATATTCCCGCCATATAGTCCAAGACTGGACACACACAGGTATGAAACAATTTAGAGTAGGTAGCATATCCCAGATTTCCCAACTGTTTAGTTTTAGCTATTACTCCACCAAGAGCCCTACCCGCAGAACCAGCCAGTACCTGTGTGCCATGCTGGAAATCCATATGATCACCCAACATAAAACCCATGTCTCTTATTCAATAGGTAATGTTTTATCATTTGTAATTCTTTAATAGGGAGGGATGTAGCTCAGTGTGTAGGGTTGGTCGACCCACAACTGCAGGGTCGGTGGTTCGATCCCCCGTCTCCCCGCCACATGTCCAAGTGTCCCTGGGCAAAGAGACACTGAACCCTAAACTGCTCCCGATAGTTAGCTTGCACCCTGCGTGGTAGCTGCTGCTGCTATCGGTGTATGAATGTGTGTGTGCTCCAGTTGTAAGTCGCTTTGGATAAAAGCGTCTGCTAAATGACATGTAATGTAATTCTATACTTTTAAAGGAGACGTAAGTGATATTGTTTTGTAAATATAAGTGTTAAATCGCTCTATATTCATACAGCAATCACTTAAACAGTATGCACAGTTCATAACACAGGACTCTATCTATCTATCTGTCTATCTATCTATCTATCTATCTATCTATCTATCTATCTATCTATCTATCTATCTATCTATCTATCTATCTATCTATCTATCTTAAACAGTATGCACAGTTCATATCACAGGTCTCCCAGTCATTCAGCTTTGCAGTAATTGACAGATAAAATGTGGAGTATCCCGCTCGTTTTATCCAATCAGGAGACAGAGCGCTATAAAGAGGCGGGGTCTCTGTGCCCGTGAACGATGACTCGCTGCTCTGCATTGCGGCACTATCTGATGAAGACGGCTGGTGGTGGTGACGTAGGGACGAGGGAGGGGACTGCTAACTGCTAGTCACTGATTTAGCCAAAAGAACCAAATCACTTACCGAACCTTTAACGGTGCAGTGTGTAATATGACATCATCAAGAAAGTTCTACAAAGTTCTAGAATGCAACGCTCCCTGGGTAACCCCAACCCTTTCGAATAATAGCAGAAGCTACAGTGGCCTTCAAGGACAAGAACAATTCTAAATTTTAAACAATGCACCTGATGACATTCCAACTATGACACTTTCAAGATGGCGGCACTAGGCCTTGGTCCAAAATATGCAGAAATATGGACATATATGAGACCCTTTCTAAGGGAAAAATAAATAATTAAAAAAAAAATTCAGCTATTATGCACTAAATTAAATGTACTTATGGATATTATAATTACTTTCTACAAAATCTGCTAGGAAATAAAACCCCAAATTCTACACACTGCAGGTTTAAGGACAAGTTTAAGATTTTGGCTTCATTGGTCTCATTATGAAGGCGAGTTTATAGCACAGTTCAGACACAAGGCCTTTCAAAGTGCTTTACATGGGCATAACATACATCAAGATTAGACATTAGAAAATCATTTAAGAGATAGTAAAAATGGGGCGCCCTTAGCTCAGTTGGTAGGGCGTCCCCCCCCCATGGGCCTCGGCCAGCAGCGGACCCGGGTTAGATTCCAGCCCGCGGTCGTTCTCTGCATGTCACTCCCCTCTCTGCCCCATTTCAACTCTTTCTCTCTACACTATCAATAAAGCATAAAAAAAAATAGGTATCTTAAATTTTTTATTTTTTTTAAATAGTAAAAATTAAGTAAATACATCAAGATGAAACACACACACACACACACACACACACACACACCTAAACACATACACACACACACACACCTAAACACACATGACTTTTTTCTCCTGTGTGTTGTGTGTTCCAGGAGTGGTACACGGGCAGCACTAGGGCCGTGTGCGTCTGGCTGACGGACAGACTGGACCTACAGCTGCACATGTACCAACTGAAAACACTCATCAAGATCGTCAAGGTAATTACATATAAAAGTATTGTGTGTGTGTGTGTGTGTGTGTGTGTGTGTGTGTGTGTGTGTGTGTGTGTGTGTGTGTGTGTGTGTGTGTGTGTGTGTGTGTGTGTGTGTGTGTGTGTGTGTGTGTGTGTGTGTGTGTGTGTGTGTGTGTGTGTGAGTGTGTGTGAGTGTGTGTGTGTGTGAGTGTGTGTGAGTGTGTGTGTGTGTGTGTGTGTGT
>NC_137234.1:4037378-4064878 GCF_949987685.1 Ammodytes marinus
ACTTTAGGGTCAAAGAACTTTGGAATCATTCAACTATAACCATTAAAATCATCTGTATTCTCTGTAGAGGGAAAATTTAGCTGACTGTTCAGATTCAGAATAATTCACTTATAAATACGCGATGTTATTTGTTATTAAAGAAATACAACATATAGACCCCATCTCACACACATAATAATAGGCTACTAATAATCATACTTCAAGTCAACCTTACGTGAACATTTCTAAGATTAAGTTAATTTGACTAAATATGGAACAGAAAAGGGGATTTTTCAAGATAAAAAAAAATAGGCTACGTGTTTGCTGACTTATTTCCCTTAACATTTTTCTTTACAAAAATAATCTGTGTTCATTGCACTATAGTCATTATTAAGTCCGTTTAATTAATTAATTCATTTATTTCCGCATTGCATCCCTCCGTCGCACTTGTAGATTTCTTCTCACCCTCTCCATAGCGCAAGGCAAAGCAAGTTTATTTCTATAGCACAAGTTCGTCAGCACAATAAGGCCATTCAAAGTGCTTTACAGGGGCATAAAAAACACATCACGATATAGACATTAGAAAACCCAAAATCGCATTTAAGAAAAATCACAAAGAAAATACCTCCACGATAAACGATTAGCGCCCGCCCGCCGCCCTTTAGACTCTCCATAAAGAAAACTGAAATATTGACCTGTAACCTTTTTGGACACAGACGCGCTTGGAAACACCAGGATTAAACACGCTTTTAATTAGATGGAGACGATAATCTTATTCATGGGACGCGCTCCACACATTCTTTATGACGACACGTGTTAAAGGCGTATGACGTGTGAGTGTCTTAATAACGGTGCGTAGGCTAATGCGTGCGCAGGTTTTAATGGTCATTATTATTATTATTATTATTATTATTATTATTATTATTATTATTATTATTATTATTATTATTATTATTATTATTATTATCATTATCATTATCATTATTATTATTATTATTATTATTATTATTATTATTATTATTATTATTATATATTATTATTATTGCGTTAAAAATGTCCCCCATTAAATGTATGGATACTCAATTGAAATTACATCTGACAGGTTCTCCTTTGACCCACCACTTAAGAGATGTCTTTTTAATAGTGGGATTCTGCAGTTCACGTGGGTTTAATGAGCTATTATGCAGCCTAAAGTGTCTAATAATAGCCTAAATGTCTATCTGGGAAAAGCGCTATACAAATCACATGTCCTATTAGCCCTTTATTAGTAAATAGACTCAATTTGATAATCGGTAAGCACTTGATTTTTTTCCATTTTTTTTTGTGTTGGTTTTAATGGGAAAACACCGCGAACCATCAATTAACCCTTGAAGTGGTATACAATGGGCTTTAATATTAAGATGGATATATGACCGAATTCTTGTGAAATGTGTCCTATAGCCTATTTTAGCGAAAATTAGCCAAAGTAAATATCCATATATAGTATAGAGTATTTTTTTATTTAAAATCTATTGTTACTCATTTAATGTTCAAATAAAGTAGCCTATAGCCTATGATATTGCTTTTGAATTTTATGATATTTTATGTGTGGTTGTATAGCAACGTATCCATGGTCTGTTTGAAGATTTTATTGCATTTTTCTTATTTTTATTAAATGGTATGTAAATGGTTTTGACTTATATAGCGCTTTCTTAGCCGATTTTCTCAGCCCCAAAGCGCTTTACATTTCTTACCACATTCACCCATTCACACACACACTCATACACACACACACACACACACACCACACACACACACACACACACACACACACACACACACACACACACACACACACACACACACACACACACACACACACACACACACACACACACATTATTCTTATTAATGAATTCAATTATTTTTCTGTTGCAGGTCTTTAACGCGCACTACAACCTGACGCGCCACATGCCCGTGCACACAGGCGCGCGGCCGTTTGTGTGTAAAGTTTGCGGCAAAGGATTCCGTCAGGCGAGCACGCTGTGTCGACACAAGATCATACACACTCAGGTAAGGGACACACACACACACACACACACACACACACACACACACACACACACACACACACACACACACACACACACACACACACACACACACACACACACACACACACGTCACTTATTCACTACAAACCTATACAAGAGAGATGTATTTGATTTGAATGTATTCCTATTAACAAAACTTTAACTTTATTTTTAATTAATATTGACAATGAATGTTGGTGTCAAAATAAAAGCCTGATCAGGATGTTGCACCATATCCATATTTATCTGTAACATGAGACTACTATAATGAATTGGTTTACGATTTTATTTTTTTTATTTTTTTTGCCATTATAGCCTTTAAACTTTAAACTTAAAATATGTCAAATGAACGAATATTATATATATCGGATATACGCCATATATGTTACTCGCAGTCATCTGTGAAGGTCTGGGTTGGTTTGGGATTTTTAGATTGTGTAAAAGACAACGTTAGTTTAAAAACAAATATATATTATATAGCCTTATGCATTTTGTTGTAACAGTATATATGGGGTTAAGATTATAGTTAAAACAAAGTGACATGAACTATGCCATTTTCTATACTCTGCACTTTATCAATGTTCACACTAAATTGTAATCCTGTTCAAAAACAAATCATATACAGTTGCATTATGAGTAAACTGAAGCATCACTTTTTGTCTAAATAAATGTAAAATATAGTGAAATCTTTTGTGCTTTTTGTTAAGAATAAATGTTCTATGGCTCGTGCCTCTTGCCTCGCGCCCTCTCGCCTGTTTGTTGTGTGTGAGCTCCTCTAGTGGCGACACTGTGTAAAAACATCCTTAATGTAATAAGCCTATACCTTTACAGCTCTGGAAAAAATGAAGAGACCACTCCAAATGTTCAGTGTCTCTCGTTTTACTATTTATAGGCATATGTTTGAGTAGAATGAACATTTTGGTTTTATAATATAAACTACTGACAACATTTCTACTAAATTCCAATACATTTTTTGTCCATTAAGAGCATTTTCAATAAGTAATGTAGAGATGAAAATTTAAGAAAAATCCAGACTGGTCTCTTATTTTTTTCCGGAGCTGTATCTGGCATTTGGTTCACTCGTAAATGTCCCCCCCCCCCCCCCCCCAACAAAAAAAAAAATAGGCAAAGCAAGCTTATGTGTGTAGCCTATAGCACAATTCAGACACAAGGCCATTCAAAGTGCTTTACAGAGACATACAAATACAATACAAGATAATCCGAAAATATTGAAATTGCTTTTAATAAAAACAAAGGGCAAAAACAGTCAATCATATTGTTAAATGTGTGTGTGTGTGTGTGTGTGTGTGTGTGTGTGTGTGTGTGTGTGTGTGTGTGTGTGTGTGTGTGTGTGTGTGTGTGTGTGTGTGTGTGTGTAAAAGCCTAAATCGGTCTAAGTGCTATGTAGCCTAAAAAAATCATTGTAAAATCACTGTAAATATCTCTAACAATCTTTAATATTTACAACCGATGTGTTTGTTTTCCAAAATAGAAATAAACAAATTTAAATTTTTTAAACAGACAGGCAGTTTATCATTCATTCTCTCTCTCTCCCCCCCATCTCTCCCTCTCTCTCTCTCTCTCCCCCATCTCTACCTCTCTCTCTCCCTCTCCCCCATCTCTCCCTCTCTCTCCCTCTCTACCTCTCTCTCTCTCTACCTCTCTTTTCTCTCTGTCTGTCTCTCTCTCTTTTCTCTCTTTCTATCTCCATTGTATTTTTAATCACTTCCTTTCTTTATTATTTTTTTCTCTCCCAATAGGAAAAGCCTCATAAGTGTAACCAGTGCGGGAAAGCGTTTAACCGCAGCTCCACACTCAACACGCACACGCGCATCCACGCCGGATACAAACCCTTCGTCTGCGAGTTCTGCGGGAAAGGATTCCACCAGAAAGGTATGGAACGGAATGAAATCTTTTGAATTTAAAAAAAAATAAAAAATACTTTCCAGGTTTCTAAGGACATTGTTTAAACTAAAAGGTAAATGTTATGGAAAAGATTAAAAAAAAAATCAAAAAGGTGTCATGAAAGGCTGCCATATCTTTTTATATTTTTCTGCTTTCATCTGCAAAATATATTGACTGAACGATTTCTGAGTAACAGTTAAGGTTAGATACTGCAGGTGATTTTAGCACTACTATAACTTACAGCAACAAATTAAACTAAATAACTTCATATCCTTTAACCAATTTAAACAAACTATTTTAAATCTGCCAAACTCTACCTGTAACTGTTTTAATTAGGCTATATTGTACTTTCACCCATTTAATTTTAATTGCTACCACTTAATCTTCACCACTGTGTAAATGTTTCAATTGTTTTTCTCTTCACCTGTTGTTATGTATTTGATGTATTTGCGTTGAATATTGTTCATGTATTGTTGTTTTTCCTTTGAATTTGTTTGAACTCGACGTCATTGAAAATGAGGGTCACCCCTCAATTGGTCTCTCGAGGATAAATAAAAGTTAAATGAAAAAAAAAAAAAAATAGGCTAACAATTTTTATCTTATAAATTAAATAGACCATGGAGGTAATAATAGAATATGTTCTTTTAACATCTTTACTAAAATAAGTTCTGTGATTGTTGGTTGATGCACAAACCAACAGCTTTATTTTGTGAGGAATAATATATGAAAATATAATTTAGGTTAAATGTCATTTTTACATGGAAAGGTGAAATAGTCTTTGTGCCCTGAGTTAGCGTCTGCAGGTAAATTCCTGTCAGGTTGCATAATAGGCTATTGACTCCCACCCTGCATTACAATCATATTCCAATCCCCACACTTTCTGCTATTTAGTATGGTAGAAAAAATTATTTACGATGTCCTAATTCTTGTGGTCAGATTTAGTATGTTTTAAAAATACCTGGATGTCTACTGTGTATACGTCACATCGACGGAGCCTCCATATGAAAACAAACGTGGATGTGACGGATATAAAAGCAAGAGGCAAGATCACGGCGCAATGTTATGATGAAATAAATAAGTAAAAGTATGTCCCAAGTGTATGCCTACTGCATCCTAACTAGATTCTTTTTATGGTCAGATGTAGTATGTAGAATAGAAAAAAGGAAGAGTATGCGATTTGGAACGCAGGGAAAATTAGTAAACACTTAACACACTTTTCACAAGTCAAAATGTGCCCAGATTGTTCCCTGAAAGGCATAACCCAGGGCGAAATAAACCACCTCTTCCTTCCAATCATTTTATCAACTTATCTCCTCTCTTAATAAATCTTTATTTTGATTTGTGAGTTGATCTCAGTATTAAAAAGCATTTCCTGCAAATTGTACAAATTCCTAAACCTTCAGATACATTTTTTTTAAGTTCCAGAAATGTTGTAATATGTTTATAATGATGTATGTAAGTAGGCTAATTCAAACGTGCTTTTTTAATGTAGTGTTTATTTGTATTCAGTATAATTTTCCTTCTCCCTTTCCCAGCCTCAAGGTCTGAAGAATATTACGATTATGATAAATACGAATGAAAACATATTTCTTCAACCAAATAGGCCACATGTATTTTTCAGACCTTGCTTTAATAATAATTAATTGCTCATTTTATTGTGAAGTTGCAGTATTTTCTCTTTTAAGATTTCTAAAAATGTCTTAAAGGGAGAAAATACTTTTATTTTGAAGGGTTGGCAGCTCGTAGATATCTAACCTGTGACATGACTTTGCTCTAAGGCGGAAACACTGCACAAGGCGAAAATATATATTGAGAATATAAATCAAAGGTCTGATTAAACCGTGTCTGTTTGCGTCTGTATATTACTCCTATACAACCATCTGTATCCCAACATTAGTATTTTTAAATAATGTCACCCCATTTCAACTCTGTACTATCTAATAAAGCTTGAAAATGCCAAAAAATAATCTAAAAAAAAGACCAAACTGTTTAGAATCACAACATTTCCTTTCTTAAATTCTAAATCCTCCTACCAAAAAAAAACTGTCTTACAAAAAATATTCAAAAACAAAAAAGACTACAGTTAAATAAAACAATTTAAAAAATATAAAAATATAAAGTAAGACAATGTTTACAATAAAAAAAAGACCAAAAATGTTGTAAAAAAACACATTCCTTTTTTTTTCAAGTTTATTTCTATAGCACAATTCAAACACAAGGCCACTCAAAGTGCTTTACAGGAGCAAGATTAAAATACATAAAACACATTAGAAGACATTTAAAAGCGAATGAAAAGAAGTAAAACTTTAAGTAAAAATTTAAATAAAATAAAAAGTACAGGTTAAAATGGAAACAGAAAAGTCTTCAGACAGTCTTTCTTAAATTCTAAATCCTCCCTCCATTCTTTTCCATTTTTTTTTCTCACAGGAAACTACAAGAACCACAAGTTGACCCACAGCGGGGAGAAGCAGTTCAAGTGTTCCATCTGCAGCAAAGCATTCCATCAGGTGTACAACCTCACCTTCCACATGCACACGCACAACGATAAGAAACCCTTCACCTGCCCCACCTGTGGCAAGGGCTTCTGCAGGAACTTTGACCTCAAGAAACACATCCGCAAACTACACGATGCGGTCGCGGCACAGAAAGCATGAGAAAGACAAAGAAAAAAAAATTATTATGAACATTTTTTTTTTTTTTTAAGATTTGTTTTTTTTGGGGCATTTTTTGCTTTATTAGACAGATAGGCAGACGGACAGACAGACAGGAGAGACAGAGTTGAAATGGGGCAGAGAGGGGAATGACATGCAGAGAACGACCCGGGGCGGGATTCGAACCTGGGTCTGGGTTTATTCTTTTTTTTTTATATATATATTTTGTTTTGGAAATGTCTCTGGTCCAATCAAATTACTCGGACATAACCAACTGCTGTATAATTTTTAATTTTTTTTTTGGGGGGGGGGGGGATTTTCCATGCTTCATTAACAGTGTTGAGAGACAGAGATGGAATGGGGGTAGAGAGGGGGAATGACATGCAGCAGAGAACGACCCGGGCTGGATTCTAACCCGGGTCTGCTGTGAAGAGGACTGAGACTCTATGGGAGGAGCACCCCCCAAAGACTTATAACACTTTAACACACAACACAAAACACACCAAATAAACAATCTCAGATGACATTGTTGACAATCGTGATATGGCGAAAACCTTGGTTGTGGAGCTAATTCAACCAAAAACCTCAGTATTTCCTCAAATTCTGTTCAATTCCCTGTTTAAGAAAGCCACATATTTTTTTTTTAAGATTTTTTTTTTTTTTGCATTTTTATGCTTTTTATAATAGACAGTTTGGAGAGACAGAGATGAAATGGGGTCAGAGAGGGGAATGACATGCAGAGAACGACCCGGGCTGGATTCTAACCCGGGTCTGCTGTGAAGAGGACTGAGACTCTATGTGGATGGGGGGGGGAGGAAGGGGGATCTAACCACTACACCATGAGCACCCCCCCCCCAGAAAGACACGTTTCAACACAAAGCCAATAAAAACTAATAGTATTTTGTCACATTACAACGACTATTTAAAATCGGGTGTCGATTAAACTCAAGTTGGATATACAGCTCTGAAAAACATTAAGAGACCAGTCTGGATTTTTCTTAAATCTTCATCTCTACATTACTTATTGAAAACGCTCTTAATGACAAAACATGTATTGGAATTTAGTAGAAATGTTGTCAGTAGTTTATATTATAAAACCAAAGTGTTCATTCTACTCAAACATATGCCTATAAATAGTAAAAAACGAGAGACACTGAACATTTGGAGTGGTCTCTTAATTTTTTTCCAGAGCTGTATTTGATGAGGTTATTGTATGTTTTGGTCAAGATTTATTTAACTTAAAACGGAAGACATCCGGCCCGACGAGCTCCACAAAGTCTGCCATTTTGAAAATAGGAATTTCTTTCATTTGAGTACAACTACATTTCCCAATATGTCGTCATAGATGTGACCCAAAAAAAGACCTTTCCTCGACTAGCCCTTTGGCCTGTTGACCCTAAACGTAACCCTTTACGCTCACCCTTCAATTGCCATCAGGACACTTCCTAGCTTCTCCAGTCCCCCACTATTGCCCCTCCAACCTAATCTGACCCTAGACCTTGACCTTTGACCTTTCTAGCCCTGAAAATCCACTTTAAAAAGCTATAGTGCGTAACTTTTCATATAAATTAATGTTGGTTGCATTCAAGCCATCGCCAAATGAGTTGACACAAAGTTGATTAAGCCTATTATCAGCTCCACAAAACTCTCTCTGTATTTCTCAGTATGGCAGCGTTTACAAACTGGTGTCGCTCCCCCCCCCCCCAAACCTGACACTGGTGCAGGAGCTCAGAAAAATCCCCAAGAAGAGCCCAAGAAATGTTTCAGTTGTTGATTCTACTGCTAAGAAAAAAAACCTGGACGTACAGCAGAAGGTATAAAATCCAATGCGCGATCACTGAAGGCTTTACCTCATGTAGATAACACCGACAGTGTTGTTGTAATTACTCAGAATTCCTCATGGGGGTCGACAGAAGATACGCACTATAGCTTTCAATTTTAATATATTAAACACACAGGTTTCAAACCAATATGTTAAAGCCCTCGGTCTGTTGTTGTTCTTGATTTAAATCTCAGGATTCTTGTAAAAAGAAGAAGAAGAAGTGTTTTATGATATTTATTTTAAATTGTACCGCTGTTTGTCATGGTGACGGTTATAGTTTTTTTTCTTTTCGGGGTCTCAAATTGCAGATGCTTTAAAAAAGAATAAATAAAATCAACTGTATGTGTGTGATCATGATTTTCTTTTTTGTTAATATACATTTAAAATCACTCTATATTCATACAGCAATCACTTAAACAGTATGTGCAGTTCATAACACAGGTCTCTATCTATCTATCTATCTATCTATCTATCTATCTATCTATCTATCTATCTATCTATCTATCTATCTATCTATCTATCTATCTATCTATCTATCTATCTATCTATCTATCTATCTATCTTAAACAGTATGCACAGTTCATAACACAGGACTCTATCTATCTATCTATCTATCTATCTATCTATCTATCTATCTATCTATCTATCTATCTATCTATCTATCTATCTATCTATCTATCTATCTATCTATCTATCTATCTATCTATCTATCTATCTATCTATCTATCTATCTATCTATCTATCTATCTATCTATCTATCTATCTATCTTAAACAGTATGCACAGTTCATAACACAGGTCTCCCAGTCATTCAGCTTTGCAGTAATTGACAGATAACATTTCTAGTATCCCGCCAATATATTTTTATCCAATCAGGAGACAGAGCGCTATAAAGAGGCGGGGTCTCTGTGCCCGTGAACGATGACTCGCTGCTCTCCATCGCGGCACTATCTGATGAAGACAGCTGTGTTCCAATACCCATACTTTCATACTATTTAGTATGACAGAAAAATATGTAGGATGTCCCAATACATGCACGTCAATTGTAGTATGCTGAAAATACATAGATGCCCCATTAACTCTAATTCCATTTTGCAGTATTTGTCTTTATTCTTGACATTTGTCGAAAATCTTCCTTATCTGATTTTTTTTTTCTCTCCCGTGGCCCTAAAACTCTTCTGTACTTTAGTATGTAGTGTAGTAAAAAGAAAGAAGTATGTGATTTGGAACGCAGGGAAAGACTCTCTAAATCAAATGAAAAAAACATTTAGCAAAATAAAATAATTTCAACTAATTCTTACGTTAATGTTGTGACGGAAGCTTTTTTTTTTACATGTCAGAAATATGCAAAACTAGGTCAAATGTTTTGACTTTTTTATTGTGAAATGATTGTCAAAGTGAACACAGACACACTACCATAAACACACTTAATTTATGAACACACACAACTCAAAGTGTACAGCAACACAGTGTAAGTGCATAACATTGGCTACTAGTAACTCTACAGTTAAACAAACAGGCAACAGCGACCTGTCAGTATGTGAGGTCACAGTAACCTTTGACTTCCAAAATAAGTTCAGTCCGCCCTCGAGTCCCACTGTAAGTTTGAATAACATCCCTCAAAGCATACATGAGATATGGGGAGGTAGGATGAACTAGACCTAGACGGATGAGGGGTCGACCAATATGTGACAATAGACCTAGAATGGCAGCTTAAGTTTCCAGAGCATCTCAAAAGTGTATGTCCCTGGCCCCTAGATCTAAAACAAAAACGAAACAAAAACAAATAAAAAGCTTATGTTGAAAAATATTAATTATTATGTATTTACACAGTCACAATAGTACGGAGCCCCTGAAGTGACATGGCGAGAAAAATAAAAAAAATAAAGTTATAGTGGCCCCTAGATCTAAATTAAAATAAATAGCCTACATAAAAAAATATATACATTTTATCCATTCACAAATTCACAATAGTAAGGAGCCCCTGAAGTGACATGGCGAGAGAAAAAAGTTGGTGCGCACCAGACAGTAATTTATTTTACATACAAACATATGTTAGTTTCATGGTTAGTTTCAATACATAAAGCCTAAACACTTGTTACAGATGTGTCCAGGGAAGATTCTCGTCATCACAGTGCGACGTGTAGCAGAAGGCCGTGCCTCGGTTCTGGGCGCTGATTGGACGAGAGGCCTCAGCGCTGTCAGCATACCGGCGCTTGTTTATAACATGCGATCAGCTCCTAAAAGCGGACACATTCACCTTAGCACCGCCCGCAAATAGACCCAATCAAAACGAACCCAACATGTAGAGAAATGTCAAGAATAAAGACGAATACTCCAACATGCTATTGGAGTTAGTGGGGCATTTATGTCTTTTCAGCATACTACAATTGACGTGCATACTGGGACATCCTATATCTTTCTCTGGCATACTAAATAGGGAAGTATAGGTATTGGAACGCAGGGGTATTCACTTCAGGAACAACTTCAGAAACATATTATATCTATGTGTATCTATTAAATATCGCTTCTAACTGTTATGTACAACTTTAAGCAATGAAGCCGCCCGTGTGGGGTCGCGCTGCACACAGAAACAAGCGCACCTCTGTCCTGCAGGAAAATTCCATCCATTCCATCGACATCACCGGGAAAAACCTGGAAGTCTGAGGGTTTAACCTTCAGAATAAAATACAATAAACTACCTGTAAGTAACCATAGATCTATATAATCTACTTTATTTTGGTAATAATGATTAGTTTACATTGTTTTGGTAATCCATTCACGTTACCAACATATATTTCTAAATGTTTGAGAATAAATTTAGAGGTATGAGGGGAAAATGGAAGTCAGACATGTAAGATTGAGACACTTTTGTGATGAATGATTTTAGACGCAAATGTTAAAATAAATTTTTTTTTGCTAGCATAATACAATTCAAATGAACACAGGTATACTCAAATGGAATACAATAACATTAGATAGGTATCATTTCTTAATCTTAAAAAAAAATCTTAAAACGTACAGTGCATTAACATAACATTAGACAAGTGAGTTTTACTTTGAAAATAATACCGGACGTGGATTAGTGTTCTCTCGTTATGTGTGTGTGTTATGTGTGTGTGTGTGTGTGTGTGTGTAAAGTTGCAGCTCTGTCCTGTGTGAGCCGTGAAGTTGCTTGAGGCTCGGCTCGTCTCACCTCTGTGTGACTCTCCACAAACCGGTCGAAGAGGTGAGTGAGTGCGACCCGCCACTGCACGTGCGATCAATGAATGAATGAATGATCAATCCATCTATCGATCAATGTATCGATAACTTTAAAAACTGTAACTAAACGTGTGTAAAGAATGCGACTGGATTGAAGGTTAGAAGTATGTTTTAGTGGACCAGCTAGACCCCGGAACTTGATCCATGTGGGTCTTCAATGTCTGTCCATAAACATTCCCACACGAGCCTCGAGAGCTAAAATCACTTATTATTGATTTGTTTGGGATTCTGTACTGACGTCAGATAGTGTTAACAGTGACTCGCGAATCATTGTTATTGGGGGTTAGATGTTACTGCTACGTTCCCTTCCCAAACATAGCCTATCTTAAAAGCTCCTCGTTGCACCTTCTTAAACATGATTGATACCCAGCCTGCGTAGTTTGGCTGGTTTAAAAATAAATGGTTTCGGGGAAATGTTAGGCTACTGTAGGGCTATTAGCAACTGGTTTCCTAACATGTGGTTCGGGGTCCCATGAGGGGCCTTCAAGATTCTGATTTTTTGTTGTCAAAATCACTTTTTTTCCTCCTCACGATCCACTACCTGAGCGTGTGCTGAAAAAAAAAAACTAGTGTTAAAGGTGCTGTAAGTGGAATGGTTCTTTTAGCTAACTTCCTGTCGGTTACTGCAGTTAGCAGTCCCCTCGCTCGTCCCTATGTCACCACATTAATGCACTGCGGTCTTCAAGCAGCAAGTTATCTAGCATCATCTCAGATCCATAAGTGTGATAAAACATGATAAAAACCATCAAAACAGACATTGGGAAGGATTTTTACCTGCTCCGCAATTGTAGGCGCAAAGCAGCTGACTGAGAGATCAGCTTTATGAAACGTGCACATTATGTAAGTGATCACTGTATGAATAAAGAGCGATTTAACACTTATATTAACATAAATAAACCGCTTACTGCACCGTTTAATAGATGGCCCCAGGCTCTGTAAAATGGTTTTAAACAAAGTGTGTGTGTAAATGAAGATGGGCTGTAGCTATAGCAACATACCAGTGTACAGCGCCTGTAGGCTATGTATTAACACTGGATTATTTTCAGCACACACACAGTACAGACAGGTAGCGGATCGTGAGGAGATATTCACTGATTTTGACAACAAGCGTTCTCCAGAATCAGTCAGTGCGGTTACATGGCACAACTAGATTGGATTATCACATATATCGAACAAGACACTCGAACGGACCGTGTCACTTGTCTGAGTATACATGGCCTTTCAGAAATCGGATAAATGTCCGATGCATGGCTGTCTCCACTATGCTAGGTGGCGCTGTAACCCTTTCAACCATGCTTTCAACAAGTGGTTTTAGAGCCACGTCCGCTTCTCTTCCGTCAATAACCCATGGTGTAGCCTATCACGCGCAGGCACACAAGCACAGAACGAGAAGTCCGATATGCGATATCCGATCCCTGTATACATGCAGAGAGAAAGCCGACAATGAACGAATTATCTAGGTGTTCTTATCCGACTTCTCTTGTCCGTTATTGTGCCGATTTGTGTCTGAAGTAGATCGGATAAAGGTGTTTACATGCAGTTTACAAGTCCTGTTGAGGTCTTATTCGTTTAGTTATCCGATTATGAGTCTGCATGTAAACGCACTGACTGACTCCACCTTTTTTAAAGGAATACTTCAGCATTTTTCATTGTTAGCTTGTTGCCTCACTCTTGGGTTCAGGACAAGGCGACTGGGGCACATACCAGAGCACAACATAAAGTGGAAAATAAACAAGTCTCAACGAAGCACACAGGAGGGTTTAGTGATGTCGTAAACGTTTGTCTTCTGACTGTCTGGTTGCGTTCCGAATCGCATACTCTTTCTTTTTTCTATTCTACATACTACATCTGACGATAAAAAGAATCTAGTTAGGATGCAGTAGGCATACTATTGGGACATACTTTTCTCTCTTATTTCATCATAACATTGCGCCTTGATCTTGCCTCTTGATTTTATATCCGTCGCATCCCCGTTTGTTTTCATAACATGGACCTATAGGCTTCGTCGATGTTACGTCACTTCACGTGCGCACTGGATTGTGGGTCAGAATCGCCCAAATAGGATGCACTTTTCAACACTAACAATCTTGGCCGCATGAAGTAGACCATCCGGGTATTCTAACCATCCTAAATCTGGCCACAAGAATCGGGACATCCTAAATCTTTTTTCTACATACTATATAGTAGAAAGTATGCGATTCGGAACGCAACCTCAGTCTAGGGAGGCTAAAGTTACCCATTGACTCCCAGTATTTGAGCTAAGCTAACTATGTCAGCGTAGGCAAGGCTAACTTTACCCACTTGACTACCATTATTTGAGCTAAGCTAACTAGCGATGAGCTACCTTTTGCCCATTTCTTCTTCTTCTAAAACATTTTGGGCCATTACTTTAAAATCAAAAGTTCCATGACTAGAGAAATACACTCTTAAAAAAAGGAAAACTGGTTCCAGAGAGGAACCAAGATGGTAGTTTTTGTTGTTGTCTTGCAAACACACTCACTCACCCCGGAATTCCACTGGCTGCGCGTGCGGTGTCCAACGGTTTTGCTCCGTGCGCCCACGTCCGTCAATACCCACCGGCTCCGTTTTCAAAGCAGGCACGGCCAGCTCCGCTGAACAGCTGGAGTCGCGAGAACGAGGAGTTCCCGCGGTAATAAAAGTGACGGGCGATCGCTCTTGATAATATGATTCTCCTATATGGTATTTACACAACAACGAACGCACGGAAGGTTATTGTTCCCATCCGAACGAGTAAAAGAACAGTGGACATGCTTGTATGTGTCTTTGTTTTGAGAATGTCACCTGCAGTGAACACCGAGTGTCTTATTTTGAAAATTAACCGGAGGTTTTATTGTTTTGTCGGCGCTTGTGTTCCTGTCTATCTCGATGTGTTCTGTGTTAAATTGATGCGGTGAGCTCAGGCATCCGGCAGAAATAGAAGCAGTGCGTATTTCACCGGAGAGCTGGAGCAGCAGCGGAGCAGAGAGACGGTGCAGCGGACGTGGTGGAAACTCACCCACTGACTGCTCTTAATTGTATTACTGTTTCTGCCGTGCTGGAGCGGAGAAGGACCGGAGATGCAGCCGGTGGAATTCGGCCTTCACTCACTCACTCACTCACTCTCTCACTCACTCACTCACTCACTCACTCACTCACTCACTCACTCACTCACTCACTCACTCACTCACTCACTCACTCACTCACTCACTCACTCACTCACTCACTCACTCACTCACTCACTCACTCACTCACTCACTCACTCACTCTCTCTCTCTCACACTCACTCACTCACTCACTCACTCACTCACTCACTCACTCACTCACTCACTCACTCACTCACTCACTCACTCACTCACTCACTCACTCACTCACTCACTCACTCACTCACTCACTCACTCACTCTCTCACTCTCTCACTCTCTCTCTCTCTCACTCTCTCTCTCTCTGACTCACACACACACACACACACACATCTGTTAAATGTGTGACCGCCATTTAAAAAGTACCCCGCTTTTGAGACATAATTGAATCATAATGATTGTTTATGGTATTTTATTGTTTAGTTGTCTGTAGAAACCTGTTGTCCTATCAGCAGCTCTCTCCTGCAGCAAACCTCACCTGACTCTCAAACACACTGTTATCAATGACTGAAGAATATACTCGTACTGCAGCACTGCTATGCGTAACCTAGTTGCATATTACTCAGCAGTGTGTGTGTGTGTCCCTGTTTTAAGCAGAGGTGTGTGTGTGTGTGTGTGTGTGTGTGTGTGTCCCTGTCCCTGTCTTAAGCAGAGGTGTGTGTGTGTGTGTGTGTGTGTGTGTGTGTGTGTGTGTGTGTGCGCGAAGGTGTGTGTGCGCGCCTGCGTGCGTGTGTCATGTTGAGGCAAACTGTGTTGTGAATTTTTTGTTTTTCTTCAGTTTTATATAGATCATAGGAACTGTTTTATGAACTCTTGTCCCACTGTGATAAGATTTAACATGTTTTTTTTTGCAGTATTACTTCACAGTGTGTGTGTGTGTCTTTCCTAAGCAGAGGTGTGTGTGTGTGTGTGTGTGTGTGTGTGTGTGTGTGTGTGTGTGTGTGTGTGTGTGTGTGTGTGTGTGTGTGTGTGTGTGTGTGTGTGTGTGTGTGTGTGTGTGTGTGTGTGTGTGTGTGTGTGTGTGTGTGTGTGTGTGTGTGTGTGTGTGTGTGTGTGTGTGTGTGTGTGTGTGTGTGTGTGTGTGTGTGTGTGTGTGTGTGTGTGTGTGTGTGTGTGTGTGTGTGTGTGTGTAGTCATGTTGAGGCTCCTCAGGCACCATGGTAGACGGACACAGAGCTGTGTGTCCGTGCGGTTTCGTTCGGACCTCCATGGAGACCCCCCCCGAGCCGTCATGGCTATCCGCCGAGAGGACGTCAATCCCTGGGAGAGACGGGCACCGCTCGCCCCCCGGCACGTCAAGGAGCTCACCAACGCTGGAGTCAAAGTCCTGGTTCAACCATCCAACCGCAGGGCCATTCACGAGAAGGTGAGGCACGCAACAATTTTTTTTATTTATTTTTTTAACCTTTATTTATACAGGTAAATCCCATTGAGACCGAAGACTCTTTTGCAAGGGAGACCTGTTTTCCTTTCCCACGTTACCATTGACACACACATTCATACACCGATAGCAGGCTAACTATCGACATTCACACGAGGCAAGGTGGGTGAAGTGTCTTGCCCAAGGACACAACAACTATGACACAGGTGGCAGGGCGGGGATCGAACCTCCAACCCTTTGATCATCAGCCGACCCGCTCTACCACCTGAGCCACAGTTGCCCCAAAACAATGGATCAAATCAAATCAAATCAAATCAGTTTTATTTGTATAGCCCAATATCACAAATAGACATTTTCCTCAGTGGGCTTCACATTCCATACAGTATGACACCCTCGGCCCTTAGACCCTTAGCTCGGCTGAGACAGGTAGTGGATCGTGAGGAGATATTCTCTGATTTTGACCAATAAGTGATTTTGAAATAAAGCGTTCTCCAGAATCACTGTCTCCCCCTTTTAAGAGTTAAAATAAGTGTGTGTGTGTGTGTGTGTGTGTGTGTGTGTGTGTGTGTGTGTGTGTGTGTGTGTGTGTGTGTGTGTGTGTGTGTGTGTGTGTGTGTGTGTGTGTGTGTGTGTGTGTGTGTGTGTGTGTGTGTGTGTGTGTGTGTGTGTGTGTGTGTGTGTGTGTGTGTGTGTGTGTGTGTGTGTGTGTGTGTGTTTTGCAGTACTACATGCGTGTGGGCGCGGTGGTTCAGGAGGACATCTCTGAAGCCTCTCTGATCATCGGAGTGAAGCGGCCGCCGGAGGAGAAAGTTCTGCCGAGGAAAACCTACGCATTCTTCTCACACACGATCAAAGCTCAGGAGGCTAATATGGGCCTACTGGAAGACCTACTGACTAAGGTGAGGCGGACAGACAGGCAGGCAGGCAGACAGAGACAGGCGGACAGACAGACAGACAGACAGACAGACAGACAGAGACAGACGGACACACACGCAGAAAGACACAGACAGACACAGACAGACTCGCTCGCTCGCACGCACGCTCACTCACTCACTCACTCACTCAGACAGAGACACAGACAGAGGCACACAGACAGAGAGACAGACATACACACAGACAGACAGACAAAGACACACAGACAGACAGACAGAGACAGACAGACAGAGACAGACAGACAGACAGACACACACACACACACGCAGAAAGACACACACAGACAGACAGACTCACTCACTCACTCACTCACTCACTCACTCACTCACTCACTCACTCACTCACTCACTCACTCACTCACTCACTCACAGACACAAGCACACACATAACTTCCCAATTTCAAATTTTTTGACCTGAAGTTGCCCAGAGTTTTTTTAATAACTCATGAGAATTGCAGCCAGCTTAGTTAGTCAGTTAGTTACTCATTCTAAAAGACACTGCCTTCTAGAGCCACGTTCTGAAGGCTATTTGAAAAACACAAAGTCAATGTTTGTTTTTAATCTGTTGTAACACTGTCTGACATTGTGTCACTTTTATCCCATAACACGTGACTGTTCCCGTTTCTCTCCAATGTTTCTCTAAAGGCGCTACCACGAGGAACTTTTTTAATATTTCTGAAAAAGTCAAATTTTTTCCTCTGATGATCATAAATGACATGTAACAGCAAACGAGACCGTCAGTGCAAAGAATGCTATTTTTATATAGTTTTTCATGATGCCTTTGTCATGGGCAAACTGGCTGGCAGACAAACACAGAGTAACAAACTAAATAATGATAAGATAAGTTTATTTCTATGGCACAATTCAGACACAAGGCCATTCAAAGTGCTTTAAGGCCAGGACACACCGGGCCGATAATCGTGCGTTGGACATCGTCGGAGGGTCTGGAGGGGGCGGGGACGCATCGGCAGACTCCATTTTCTGGCGACGGTCGGTAGTTGGTGTGTCTTTGCCTTTTACAGGGGCAGAAAATACATCAAGATTAGACATTAGGGGGGCGCCCTTAGCTCAGTTGGTAGGGCGTCGTCCCCTCCCCCCCCCAGGCCGGGCCCAGCAGCAGACCCGGGTTCGATTCCCGCCAGCGGTCGTTCTCTGCATGTCACTCCCCTCTCTCTGCCCCATTTCACCTCTGTCTCTATCAATAAAGCATGGAAAAAGCCAAAAAATATATAAAAAAATTAAATAAAATTTGAAAATAGCATTTTCATAAAAACATAGAACGAATACAGGCAGACAAATTGCCAAAGCGAATAATAAAAATAAATAAATACATGAATAAAAATAAATTAATAAATTTTTTTAATTAATAAAATAATCAAGTAAATAGATAAACTTACAGGGGCGCCTTTAGCTCAGTCGGTAAGGCGTCTCCCACCATGGGCCTCGGCCAGCAGCAGACCCGGGTTCGATTCCCGCCCGCGGTCGTTCTCTGCATGTCACTCCCCTCTCTGCCCCATTTCACCTCTGTCTCTGCACTATCAATAAAGCATAAAAATGCCCAAAAAATATCTTATAAAAATAAAAATAAAATAAAAATAGATAAACGTACAGGTTAAGAGTGAATCCTGTCTAAACAAACTGTACTGTGTCACTTCAGGAGGTTCGTCTGATCGACTATGAGAAGATGGTGGATCCTAACGGCTACAGGATCGTAGCCTTCGGTCAGTGGGCTGGAGTCGCAGGTAGGAAAACTTCAAGTGTGTCTGCGTGCGTGCGTGTGTGTGTGTGTGTGTGTGTGTGTGTGTGTGTGTATGTCTCTGTGTGTGTGTGATTCATTAAAATATACCAAAAAGAAGTGTGCCTCAGTTGTAAACATTGAAATGCCCTTATAATGCACCCTTTAGTTGACTGCATATTGCACATGTTGTAAATGATGTTCTTCATATTATATGGCACATTAAAATATATTTACTTTAAAAAGTTAATTAATTTCTGTGTGTTTTTACATGTACGGTGCTTCATATCAAAATACTATTTAATATTAGATTTTTTTTTTTTTTTTTTTGGCATTTTTATGCTTTATTGATAGTGTAGAGACAGAGTTGAAATGGGGCAGAGAGGGGAGTGACATGCAGAGAACGACCGCGGGCTGGAATCGAACCCGGGTCTTCTGCTGGCCGAGGCCCATGGGGGGGACGCTCTACCAACTGAGCTAAGGGCGCCCCCCTATTAGACTTTTAACAGGATTAATCTGTGTTTATGTTTTTGTTTCTGTTTCAGGAATGATTAACATCTTGCACGGGTTGGGTCTGCGGTTCCTGGCCCTGGGACACCACACCCCCTTCATGGTGAGAGAAAATGCTGCGTTCAATTGCACTCGGAACTCAGGAATTTACGACTTGGTAGTTCCGAGTTCCGACCTGTCTGTGTTCCAGTGCATCTGCTCTGGAAAGTAACCGACTAATGTTTTTAAAGGTGCAATATGACATCATCAAGAAAGTTCTAGAATGCAACGCTCCCTGGGTAACCCCACGACTTTGAATAATAACAGAAGCTACAGTGGCCTTCAAGGACTAGATTTTGAACAATGCACCTGATGACATTCCAAAAACATGGATTCCTCCGTAAGACTTACCAGCTCAATGTACAAAATGCAATATTAATATTTATAATTCTCCGCTCAGGAGGATAAGGGGATTTTACACCAATGAGGACAAATTTATGAATGAGGATATTGATTTTAGATAATAGATTACTTAAAATGTTACACAGTGTCCCTTTAAAGGTGCAGTGTGTAATATGACATCATCAAGAAAGTTCTACAAAGTTCTAGAATGCAACGCTGCCTGGGTAACCCCACCCCTTTTGAATAATAACAGAAGCTACAGTGGCCTTCAAGGACAAGAACAATTCTAAATTTTAAACAATGCACCTGATGACATTCCAACTATGACACTTTCAAGATGGCGGCACTAGGCCTTGGTCCAAAATATGCAGACATATGGACATATATGAGACCCTTTCTAAAGGAAAAAATAATAATTCAAAAAAAAATGTTCAGCTATTATGCACTAAATTAAATGTACTTATGGATATTATAATTACTTTCTACAAAATCTGCGAGGAAATAAAACCCAAAATTCTACACACTGCAGGTTTAAGGCTATTTTCTGAGCTTCAGATGAAATGCCATAGCGCTGTTAGCGACCAGTGTGTCATGTTAATCAATTATCTTGCCCCCTCCTTTCTCATCCAAATAACTAAAACGTTAGGCTACAGCAAGTTACCGTTGCCAGGTTACCGGTAGATCCAATAGACTACAATATGTGAGGCTCAGCCGTGACTCAAAAGACAGACTTCAAAATCACTTCTTGACCCGGGTTAACTGTGTCAGATTGTTGCTGTGACGTATGCGATTTTGAATGCAGCCTCTGACAGAAAGAATAATTCTTCTAATGCCTTTTCAGTATGATACTTTTTTTTAAATGTTTTTTATTTAATTAAATAATAATAACAATAATTTCAGGATACAATTTTTTTTAATATTTTTTTTATTTAATTAAAGATTGTAAATATTATTCTATTGATTGTTGTTGTTGTTGTTGAATAAAACAAAATTCAGTGTGATTCTTATTGCATCACTCCCTGTCTGTCCCCAGCACATCGGCATGGCCCATAACTACAGGAACGTGAGCCAGGCCATCCAGGCAGTGAGGGACTGTGGGTATGAGATCTCCATGGGACTGATGCCCAAATCCATCGGACCAGTCACCTTCTGTTTCACTGGCACTGGCAATGTGTCCAAGGTACAAACAGGGCAAAAACAAACACACACTGTAGCACACACGCACGCTGGCACACACGCACGCTGGCACACACGCACGCTGGCACACACGCACGCTGGCACACACACACGCACGCACGCACGCACGCACGCACGCACGCACGCACACACACACACACACACACACACACTTTTTTTGAATTTGTCTAAACAGTAAAAGGCAAGATACTTTGGTTTAGGTTAACATTTTTAACTTTGCCAATCGATTTGTTTTTTATTTGTATTACAGTGCCCAATGGCCTTCTGGGAATTGTAGTTTTTCACGCTCCATTTCTTCTTCTTCTTCTACGTCTTTATTCCTGTAGGGAGCCCAGGACATCCTGAACGAGCTTCCTGTTGAATATGTGGAGCCTCTGGAGTTAAAGGACTACTCTGAGACAGGAGGTACAGAATGCGCACACACACACACACACACACACACACGCACACGCATGGAACATGTGTGTGAATCAGGGCTGTACGCTTATTTTTTTAGGTGGTAGCACCGGTGCTAGCAAGCAAAAAAATTCAGTAGCACAAAAATAAATTTGGTAGCACACAAAGTAGGCTATGATTGAAAACTTGCATAACCTTAACCCTTGCATTTTGCTCTAATTACCTTTGAGCATGTCATCCTGGTCTCATTTGAGATTCACAATTAATATATCCTAGTGTGTGCAGTAATAATTGTAGAAAAATTAATAGGGGTGCACTGATTGCAATTTAGAAAAAAGAATCTAACCTGCCAATTGCAATTTTTTGCTGATTCAGAATTATTATTATAATGTCCTTCTGTTAATTAAAACCAAACTTTAAAACATTAAACATAGCCTATTAAATAAACAAGTATACATATTGGTACAATTTAGGATAAATTAAATAGGTTGTTGTGAATGTGTTGGGAGTAGCTTTTTAGTGGCTCATTTAAAACTTTGTTTAAATAGACTAGGCTACTGTTGACTGCTCGCTGCAGCTGAATGAGTTGCCTTTCAAGCTAGAAAAAAGCGGCTTCAAAATAAAAGTCAACTCACGTTTGGCTAGTAACAGGCTTTTAATGTGAAGGCGCACAGGAAATGTTGTGTTTGTACACTCGCTAACTTAACTGCGGTAATGTGCCGTCTCTTTCCGGTAATTGCCGTTGAAGCCGTGAAGTTTTTATACCTAGAATCGCTGCACGAACACAGATCCCGAGCACACATCTTTCACCAGCCAAAGTGGAGGGTGGACTCAATAACTTACTTGCCTAAGACTCATTTACCCGCAGTGTTAATGTAGAGCCCTCTAAGCAGTGTTGTGCATCTGTCCTCTGTGTTTCAAAGACAGCCTCTCCTCATTATCAACCTGTCGCACGAGTGCGAAAGGATTCGTATTCATCATCGCACGTGATCAATTTCAGTAGCAAATGCGATCAAAACTGTCGCACTGTACAGCCCTGGTGTGAATAATGATGTTATGTGCATCAACAATAACCAACACACCTCGGAGCTGCATTGGAACAGTAAGTCTTAATACGTTTATCAACTGGCTACAGCAGCCCGCCCTGTCACCATGGCAACTGCAAAATATCCACACAGGGGACAATGATGCAAGAGCTAACTTAACTGCTATCTGAATTTCATGAAATACTGTTTATACAAGAAAACATATCAAGTTCTACTTTGGTTGGATCCCCCCCGTCTCCCCGCCACATGTCCAAGTGTCCCTGGGCAAAGAGACACTGAACCCTAAACTGCTCCTGATAGTTAGCTTGCACCCTGCGTGGTAGCTGCTGCTGCTATCGGTGTATGAATGTGTGTGTGATTGGGTGAATGTGTACAAAACAATGTAAAGCGCTTTGGGTCTGTGAAAAACCAGGGAAAAAAGTGCCATTTCCTATTAACTTTTCAATAATCTAGTTGTTGTTGTTGTGTTGTCAGAATGTTCTTTTTAGGCCTGCTACTGCCTCACTGATTAACTGAACTATTTATTCTTAAATGTTGTTGTTGTTGTTGTGTGTGGCGTGCCCACTTGTATGCCTATATGTCCTAAATGTGCTGCACTTTTGACCACACAAATGTCCCAACTCTGGGATAATAATAAAGTATATATACACTTCAGATATGACCAAAGTGTACGCGACGGTTCTGAGCCGACATCACCATCTGATGAGGATCAGCGACGGACTCTACGATCCTCTGGAGTACGAGAACCACCCGGAGCTCTACACCTCTCACTTTAGAACCAGCGTGAGTCCATACACACGCACACACGCACACGGGACGCGCACACACACACACACACACGGGACGCGCACACACACACACACACACACGGGACGCGCACACACACACACACACGGGACGGGACGCGCACACACACACACACACACACACACAGACACGGGACATACACACACGCGCGTACACACACACGCACACACAGACACGGGACATACACACACAGACACGGGACATACACACACACACACACACACACACACACACAGACACGGGACATACACACACAGACACGGGACATACACACACACACACACACACACACACACACACACACACAAGATGATCATACACATACACGCAAGCCCACAAACACTCACACTCTCACTAACTAAATAAATATGATTGACAAATAGCTGTGACACTGCTTACAGAAAAAAAAGTTTGTAAACTTTTCAAGTAGAAACACACACACACACACACACACACACTTCGTTACAGTATTTCTATACTCACTCATGCAAGCACACACACACACACACACACACACACACACACACACACACACACACACACACACACACACACACACACACACACACACACACACACACACACACACACACACACACACACACACACACACACACACACACACACACACACACACACACACACACACACACACACACACACACACACACACACACACACCTCACTCACAGCTGCTCCTGTCAGTCACTCTATTTCAATCCACAGCAGTGAACACGTGCTGCTTGATGAGGTTTCACAACATGTTCCATGTGGCATGTTTAAGGCTGTATTCACACTGGGAAAGTCCGCTAGTTCACTTGCTTTGGTCCAGACCAAATAGAGTTTAGATTTTTTTTGTTTGGTGTGGTCCACTTTCACATTGCCCCTTTTGTAAGTGAACCAGCATTACGAAGCAAAACCACACGTGATCTGAGGTCATTCATTCATTGGACAGACATTCTGGGGTGGAGAGAAACAGGAAGAACGAAGTGAAAACTGCAAAATATATAACTGATATAATATGGGGTTAAAAATAATAAAACGGCCTACATCTAGCCTATAAATAAAGAGGAAAAACATCAAATGATTGTTGTTTCATATGGTTATAATGTGTAGCCCTATGACAATGCCACGTTATATGAAACGCACCGAGACTACCTCTTCAGCTGGGTCTCGGAGCGCTTGTTTGGTCCGCCCCCGAGTGCGATTGCTCTATTCACACCTGCCTGAAAGATGCGCACCGAAGGCAGAAGTGCATCTGAGTTCGTTTCAACCGAACTAAACACGGCATGTGTGAATACGCCCTAAACCTACACATCCACTAAAGGAGAGCCCAGAATATTCAAGGGATTAACCAGACATCACTCTCAGTCCATGCTAGGGCCGCATGATATCAGGAAAACATGCAATATGGCACAACACTGTTGAATATTGTTATGACGATAGAATAAATGAAAAACACTGATCCAGAAGGGACTGAGGCTTTGGTTTCAAATAAATTCCCAGGTTAGTTACACCAGAATGAGAGCAACGGCAATCGGATAATAACGTTATTGACAGTCTGACTTGTACTCAGGTTTATCAAACTGTAAAAAAAAAAAATGCATAATCACAGACAGACAGACAGACAGATAAATGGATGGACAGACAGACAGATAAATGGATGGACAGACAGACAGACAGATAGATAGACACAAAGACCAACAGACAGACAGACAGACTGTACATAGTGTTGTAATTAACTATGGATAGATGGATGGATGGATGGATGGACAGTCAGACAGACAGACAGACGGACAGACAGATAGACAGAATGCTGTACATGGAACCCTCCCATTCTAAGTGTTGTGTCCCTCTAACCTCAGGTGGCCCCCTACACCACCTGTCTGATAAACGGTATATTCTGGGACCCTCCTCACACGCCGCGTCTTCTCAGACGACTGGACGCCCAGAAGCTCATGAGACCGCCCAAGGTCCGCAAGACCGCTACCGAGGGATCGCCAGTCCTACCACACAGGTAAGAGATACGGGCGAAACTCGAAAAATTAGAATATTGTGCAAAAGTTCATTTATTTCAGTAAATTCTACTTAAAAGGTGAAACTAATATATTATATATATATATATATATTTTTTTTTTTTACCTTTATTTATACAGGTAAATCCCATTGAGACCGAAGACTCTTTTACAAGGGAGACCTGTTTTTCCTTTCCCACGTTACCATTCACACACAGATTCATACACCGATAGCAGCAGGCTAACTATCGACATTCACACGATATATAGACTCATTACATGCAAAGTGAGATATTTCAAGCCTTTATTTGTTATCAATTTGATTAATATGGCTTACTCCAAATTCAGAATCTCAGAAAATGTTAATATTACATGAAATCAATAAAAAAGGGATTTTAAATACAGAAATGTCGACCCTCTATAAAGTATAATCATGCATATGTACTCAGAACTTGATTCAGGCCCCTTTTTGCATGAATTCTTGTCTCAATTCCAATTAATTTTCCATGATATTCTAATAATATGAGTATCACCTGTACATTCAGATTTAAAGGTGCACTATGCAGTTTCAGAGGAGGGGGATTTGTTTACATTCACAGAGCCTGCAGTTAGTTTACAAAACATTTTTGGTCGTTATTGAATTCTTGGTACTGAATAATTCTATCATCAGGGATCACATTTTCCTGTGAGGAAAGTTTATTTATTCAGTTATGAGAATATATCTTAGAAAATGTTTCACTTCTCTGACGCAACCAAAGTTATATATTGCACATCTAAAGGTGGAGTCAGTGATTCTGGAGAACGCTTGTTGTCAAAATCCCTTTATGTCAAAATCAGTGAATATCTTCTCCTCCTCCTCCTCCTCCTGTCTGTACTGTGTGTGCACTGAAAAAAAAACTGGTGTTTATATATCCTAAACTCTGTAAACTTGATGTAAAAAAAAAAAAAAAAAACTACTGACAACTTTTCCACCAAATCCCCCCCCCCAAAAAAATATATTTTCATTAGAAGCATTTCCATTAAGTAATGTAGAGATGAAGATTTAAGAAAAATCACAAAATGTGTGTTATGTTACATTTTTCTTGTGAAAAAAATTAAATAAATAAAAAATCTCTCTCTCTCTCTCTCTCTCTCTCTCTCTCTCTCTCTCTCTCTCTCCACACCCCTCTCTCTCTCTCCACACCCCACTCTCTCTTCTCTCTCTCTCTCTCTCTCTCCACACCCCTCTCTCCCTCTGTCTCCAGAATGCTGGCTATCTGTGACATCTCTGCGGACACCGGAGGATCCATAGAGTTCATGAACGAATGCACAACCATCGACAAGCCTTTCTGTATGTACGACGCCGACCAGCACGTAGACCACGACAGGTACGCTACTAACCCTCTGCCAAATCACGTTCATGTCACATTCAAATCCCGTTTGTTCAAAGCATGTTCAAATCACGTTCATGTCACACTCAAATCACGTTCATGTCACACTCAAATCACGTTCATGTCACACTCAAATCCCGTTTGTTCAAATCCCGTTCAAAGCATGTTCAAATCACGTTCATGTCACATTCAAATCCCGTTTGTTCAAAGCATGTTCAAATCACGTTCAAATCACGTTCATGTCACATTCAAATCACGTCATATACTGTTGAAATCACGTTGAAACCACGTCCGTTCGTAGGCTTGAGCACGCATGCATTAGAGTTGGGCTGTAATCCACTAATACAGTATCCTGGGGTATTTAAAAATAACCATGACCGTCACCGCTAATATCCTTAACTTGGATTGATGAATATGCCTATAACTATTCTCAGATGCTTTACTACCATGCAGCTAACTCCCCAAGGTACATAGTTAGAAGGATGTTGTTGATTTGGGTTTACAGTTACAGGGGCTTTATGGCAAAGTCAAAAAAGGACAAGAAAATAGGTCCAACGCAAACCAGTTCGTCCCCAAAGAAAATCCTCATTGTGCGCCCCACATTCAGGACCTTTTATGTATACTTCTATGACATACTTCTATGACATAGCCTGGCACCGCCCGCCTACCTACTTCCGCTCAATTTTCATTTCCCTTCAGTAGTCAATCTGGGTCCCGCGGTATAATCGCGGGTTTTCTGCGGTAGATTTTTTACCGGTCCAATCAGCGAACAGAGGGAGTGGCTGAGAACAATGAAGTTGAGGTCGTGCGCCAGTTTCAGTTATAGTCAGAAGCCGGCGCATGACATACTATACGTCACGACCAAACGTTATGCGATTGGTTGGCAGATCCAGAGTGGC
>NC_137234.1:4067378-4072378 GCF_949987685.1 Ammodytes marinus
TGATGCTAGATAACTTGCTGCTTGAAGACCGCAGTGCATTAATGTGGTGACGTAGGGACGAGCGAGGGGACTGCTAACTGCAGTAACTGACAGGAAGTTAGCTAAAAGAACCATTCCGCTTACTGAACCTTTAATATTTCTCTTTAGTTTTTAAAGATACACTGTGTAACAATTAATTAAAGATTGTTGTGTGATGTCTTTGCTCTCTGGAATAAAAAAACAAACCCTCTGTATATTTCACATGTTGAGGTCAGTCTCATGACAAACTTAAAGGTGTAGTGTGTATCTTCTGGGTGTGTCAGAGAAGTGAAACATTTTCTAAGGTCTATTCTCACAACTGAATAAACAAACTTTTCTCACAGGAAAATGTGATCCCTGGAACACTGTTTGAAGTTAGAAAGCTTCCTGAAAAGTTACTTTTTCACTGTTGTTGTTTACAGCAGCAGGGCCTACAGTTTGGTTTACAAACATATTCTAGTTTTACGTTTAATTCCAGGTTCCTCAAAATAATTTAATTTTGATTTACGATGATAGAATTATTCCATACTAAGAATCGCATGTAGAGAAAATATGTCTAGTAGACTAACTGCAGGCTCTGAATGTAAATACATCCCCTTCCCCTGAAGCTGCATAATGACCCTTTAAACACTATGTTGATGGAGTAAAACCTTTATCTCCTCAATGTTATTTAGACCGAAATTTGATTTTACTCTTGTGCATATAATTTTAAATCCATAACTTCATAATATTTAATGTCTTGTTTTATTAATTTCCTTGTCACTTTACTTAGTATTACCATGTAATCACCTGGTCAATGATCAAATTCCTTCGTGATTTTTCTCTAATTATGACATCTATTGCAGTATGTCCGTCCTGGGAGAGGGATCCCTTACTCTGTCGACTCTCCCTGACATTTCTTCAAAATTTTTTAGTCCCGGTAAAGGGTTTTTACTGGGAGTTTTTTCTTAGCCGAGCTAAGGGTGTAAGGGCAGGGTGTCATATTGTATCATATTGTATGAAATGTAAAGCCCACTGAGACAAATGTATTTGTGATTTTGGGCTATACAAATAAAACTGATTTGATTTGTCCCTTCAGGCTGTGATCACTTCAAACGGAGCGCTCACCCCCAAGTTTGAATACATAGACAAACTACGAGAGAGAAGGTGAGACCTGTTTGAGAGTGTGAGTACGTTTTACAATGAGTGGACTTTAAACTGTTGTTGTCAGCGCATTTTTATCAGGTGATGTCTTCATAAAAAATGTCATAAAATTACCGTTGCATGTGCCTGTTCTGTCTACGCAAAACCTGTGGATGAAATGTCTAAAGATTGCGAGACAGGTAACATTTAATTTGATGTTTCTGTCGTGCTAATCATGTAGCCCACCTGTGCTAACCTTCTAAACTGTAGTGTTTTTTAAGGGCTGGGTATTGAAATTTCAATTATTTATTTTTTGGTGGTACGGACCGAAATACCTAAATACTTAAGAGAGTACACTGAGTAGCATTTAAGAACCGGTATCTAAGTCAAGGAATCGGTATTTCGATATCAAATTGTGTTGATCGATACCCAGCCCCAGATAACCAGCTAGGTGTTTTAGCATTACATGTAATAGCAGCTAATAGCAGCTAACAGAAGCTAAGTAACGCTAATGCTTTGTAGCCTTGTATTTTTCACTGTTTTCCTTCCTAAACTAACCCCTTCCTTCTCTAGCGTTGTGTGGACGTTGTTATAGCGACTAACACGTCACGTTGTTGTGGTTGTTCCTTGCACAGTGTCTGCTCTGCCCACCTGCATTTAACACCTTGCTTGGCTAGCGTGCTATGCTAGTTAGCCACCGCTGCTAGCCAACCGTGTGAAGCCGGAACCCTCGTGTGTGTGTGGTCGGACGGTAGAAACTTCTTTACTTCTTCACTTTCACACAAAAAAAAAAACGCAATCACCCATTTCCAACCGCCGTCAAAATCAAATCAGTTTTGTCTTTGTTTGTTATTTTTTAAACTAAAAGATTTGTGTTGGTTGACTTTGTGTTTTCAGTGCAGAGACGGTGTTTAGCCTAGCGTAGCACAAAGACTCTATGCGGGGGGAAACTGCTAGCCTCACTAAATAAAGAGACAAAAAAAATTATTTATATCACGATTTTCTGAAGAGGAATAATAAAGCTTGTCACCAAAAACGTCTAAAGACAATAAAAAAATTTATTGAACAAATGTATTTATTGGTATTTTTAAAGGTACACTGTGTAATAAAGGTGTAGTGTGGCGCCATTTAGTGGTGAGACGGTAGATTGCAACACTCCCTTGCTAAACCCTCGCTTTGGAAGAATTGATTTTGTTTCCCTCAGTCTGCAAAAGCTGTGTAAATGTTAAATCAATTAACCGTTTAAAAGTATTTCCAACAAAGGAGCCCTCAACATAATGTCCATGCAGTGGCCTCGAACTGGACACTAGTGGTTTTATAAAGATATTGTTTGGCCTCTGATTATTTTTAAGAATTGAATAACCACTCGAGAATTCAGTCAACCTTGACCTGATAGGTAACCAGTTATGTAAAAGCCTATTTCACTTGCACATGTGACAATATCTGAACCTTGTGCTTAAGCTGCTTAGAAGATTCATTGTATAAAATCAACAATGAAAATTTTAAATACAAAGAAAGAGATGGCCCCCTGTTTTGACATCTGGCTCATAGAGTTCTCTAGTACTTTATATATGGAGAAAATTCAATATGAGATTTCAGGGAAAGCAGAGAAGTTTAAACAGATATGTCAGCCTTTCCTGGACTTTACAACAGTACTGAAGTGACCTACATGACACCTCTTTGACTTTTTATTTTCTGCTTAACATTTGCCTTTAGTTTAAACAATGTCCTTAGAAAGCTGTAAAGTAGAGTACGCCATGTTAGCTGTCTATTCTGATTCGTATTTTTGTGCGTTTGTATTTGCTAAGAAAAAATCCATGAATAAAGTATAAAAAAAAATAATTAAAATACAATAAGATATTTTGCAATGATAAATCACACAAGGAAACTTATTATGAAAGCCATATATATATATATATATATATATAGCAAATACAAACGCACAATATATAATATACATTAAAGCATCAATAAAACATCCCCTCTGCCAGGTATCCTCAAGGGGATGGAACCTGACCATATACTGTCAACACTTTCTTTGTTTGAAATTTGAAGTTGGGTAAGGGTTTAATCATGCCATCATTGTTTTTTTTTTAAGATATTTTCTTGGCATTTTTATGCTTTATTGATAGTGTAGAGACAGAGTTGAAATGGGGCAGAGAGGGGAGTGACATGCAGAGAACGACCGCGGGCTGGAATCGAACCCGGGTCCGCTGCTGGCCGAGGCCCATGGGGGGGGGACCCTACCAACTGAGCTAAGGGCGCCCCCATGCCATCATTGTTTAATACATTGGTATGATTTGAAAGTATATATACATACCGGTGTATATATACTCCGTGTATGTAATGATTTCCCCATTTTGTGTTATAAAATGGCCTGGTGACAATTTAAAAAAAAAAAAGAGAGAGAGGGGGGAAAAAAGGCTAGTCCCTCTGCACTGAACACACACAGACAAAACCGACCGTCTCAATTCAACAACAACTATTCAATTCATCGTCTGCATGTTTATCACTCACCTTCCGTCTGTCCATCCTCTTCCTTATTAAATTTCATCTTTTTCTTAATCTGCCTTGATTATAATCTCTCTTTCTTGCCGCTGCTAAAAGCATCTTAATGAGTTTGTGTTCGAATCTATTGGGTCTGTCGTGGAATTGAAATGTCAGCCTCTTAAAAGATAATCAGGTTGTTATAACAGGCCCTTCATTGGTGCAGATATAATGGCTGCTTGTTTGTATTTGGTTATTAATTGAATATTCAGGCTTGTGTCGCGTGAACAGCTTGGTTGGGGTGATTTTTTTTTTTCCTTGAGACTTGACTCCTGAAATTGAGTCCTGTTCGCATATATTAAGGCCGCCTCTTGACGCGATGAGTTTTGCTCCAAATTGATCTTACAGCCTCGGTTTAAACATGGTCTAAAATAGTAAAAAAATATATATATATACAGTATATAAAATAGTTTTCGGATTTAAGTTTGTGTGTGTGTGTGTTAGTGTGTGTGTGTGTGTGTGTCTGTCTGTCTGTCTGTGTGTGTTATTTGTGTGTCTGTGTGTGTGTTTCTGTCTGTCTGTCTGTCTGTCTGTCTGTCTGTCTGTCTGTCTGTCTGTCTGTCTTCAAAATAAAATGCAATATATGATATCAAAGTTGGATGTCTTAATAAGCTTTCACAAAAATCAGATATGTAAATAAATGTTCATAAATGTTATAAAATTTAGTTAAAAAAAAGCAGCTTTTATTTTGATAGGAGTGTGTGGGCGTTGCCATATCAAACCGTCTAGACAGTAGAAAACCATTATTTATTTTTTAAGTTTTATAATTTATCATTTTTAATAACCAGAGCATAGTGGCCACATCTAAAATTAAACATTTCTGTAAAGTTTATCAAACTTAAATGAGAATATCTTCTATCCGAATTGATAAATATTCCTAAAAACTCTTTTCAGATGCTTTACTATCATTTAACCAACTCCCCAAAATTACAGCTCTGGAAACAATTAAAAGACCACTCCAAATGTTCAGTGTCTCTCGTTTTACTATTTATAGGCATATGTTTGAGTAGAATGAACATTTTGATTTTACAATACAAACTACTGACAACATTTCTACCAAATTCACAATGAAAATATTGTAATTTAGAGCATTTTTAATAAGTAATGTAGAGATGAAGATTTAAGAAACATCCAACAGCAGACTGGTCTCTTCATCTTTTCCGGGGCTGTACATATTTTTTTTTTTTCAGTTTTGTGGACTTGGGTTTACAGACAGGGGGCTTTAAGTATCATCTTATATCCAGACAAGCCATGCCACCCAATATTAATCCTGTTGATTAAGTTTGTCTCCTTAAGATATGTAAAACAGCTCC
>NC_137234.1:4082378-4087378 GCF_949987685.1 Ammodytes marinus
CACACACACACATACACACACACACACACACACACACACACACACACACACACACACACACACACACACACACACACACACACACACACACAACCTTTTTGATCTGGAGATGAATGCAAAGAGAACATGATAAATGCTGTAAAGCCTCTTAAAGAGGTTAATGTTAAGGTTAATAAAGTGTAGCCATTTCAGAAAGTGTCTCAATTTGTTCAAAGCAGCCGTCTGCACTAGATGTCTGAGATTTTAGTCTAAAACCAAAACTTTGAAGGAAAGTTTGAAGGAGAGCTGCCTCCATTTGAGCCAACTCATTATCTGGTAACACTTTACAATATGGTTACATAAATGAACTGATATTCAAAGCTTACTCAGCACTACAAATGGTTAGTCAATGCATAGTTTATGCTCATAAAGGGTTAAGGGTTAGTTAAAGCTGGGGTATGTGATTTCTGATTGGTCAAAGTTAACATGAGCTGTACACTTTGACCAATCAGAGCGAGTCACGATTCTCTGTTCTTATTGGCTGTTGGGACTGTCCATTCACTTTGGCACGACGTTGTTGGTTGTAGAGCGTGTCAGGGAGGGACCATAGGGGAGGGACCAAAGAGAACAAGTGGAGCGGTTGAGGTATTTGGATTCTGAATCTCTATCCCAACTGCCATTTTCTCCCCAAATCCTCCACCCCAGCTTTAAAGGTTGTTTAAGCATGAACTATTCTTAGTTAACTCATGCTTAGTTGAGCATTAACTTTGCATAACTTTTAGTTTATGCGTAGTTAAGTAGTTAAGGCTTTGTTAGTATTAAATGATCATCAACTAACAGTTATTAAATGTACCCTAATTGTAAAGTGTTACTAATTATATTTTGTTTTTTCTCAGCCGAGCTAAGGGTCTAAGGGCAGAGGGTGTCATAGATAGATAGATAGATAGATAGATAGATAGATAGATAGATAGATAGATAGATAGATAGATAGATAGATAGATAGATAGATAGATAGAGGCAGAGGGTGTCATACTGTATGGAATGTAAAGCCCACTGAGGCAAATGTCTATTTGTGATATTGGGCTATATACAAATAAAACTGATTTGTTGAGATAACTTATCATTCATATGTTAATATAACCTGTTGTCCTGTCCTGTCCTGTAGAAAGAGCTGTTGTGTGTTCAGATGGGTCTGGACTGCACACACACAGACACACAGACACACAGACACAGACACACACACACACACACACAGACAGACAGACAGACAGACAGACAGACAGACAGACAGACAGACAGACAGACAGACAGACAGACAGACAGACAGACAGACAGACAGACAGACAGACACACAGACAGACAGACAGACAGACACACAGACACACACACACACACACACGTCCTATGTTAATATAACCTGTTGTCCTGTCCTGTAGAAAGAGCTGCTGTGTGTTCAGATGGGTCTGGACTACAGACAGACAGACAGACAGACAGACAGACAGACAGAGACACACACACACACACACACACGTACGTCCTATGTTAATATAACCTGTTGTCCTGTCCCATCCTGTAGAAAGAGCTGCTGTGTGTTCGGATGGGTCTGGACTGCACACACACACATTTTTAGTACTTTATTTGCGCCCACAATTAATAATAATATACATAAGGACACAAATGTCATAGATGCAAAGTTTTCTCCGACACAACTCTGAAACGTGGCCAATGCCAGTCAAACAGCTGATATTATGGGTACACACAACACCTTCTCCTCCAAATATGGCGACTGCCAATGATGGAGGACACTGAGCAGTATTTGGCAAGCTGTTTTGCGCTTGTTTTTGTAAGGCCGACAATCCTAAGACCACTAGTGACAAGCCTATGCACATGGCCTAGACTGCCAAAAATGAACACAAGTAAATGACAGTTGTAGCCCATGGAGTTAATTGTCTGTACTAGAGGGTAATATTTCACCAGCTTAGTTAAATAAGCCTCCTCTAAACTTGAGTCAAAGGTGCAGGCTACCTCCAGGATGTGCACTTTTCTACGGTGCTCATCTATTATCAAAATGTCAGGCCTGGTGGCACTTAGATCAGTAAACACAGACATTTCAGCTTCACACAAAGAGAACATATGAGGTCTAACAAAGCAATTGACATGGGTGGAGGATGTTGGTGAAAGTATAGGTGGTAAGCTTTGTACAATCAAGTTCACAATCCTGTCATGCCTGGCTATATAAAGGCTTTTATAAAAGTAGCAGCCATTTAATATATGTGACATTGTCTCAGTGAACTGTTCTTGTCCATGATGAATACATAATGATGTGTGGGTGTGTGGGTACCAGATTGACAGGTTCAGCTGGGACGGTAGAACCTGCAATCTGGCTTTGATGGCAAACGTTTGTATGTCCTCATCAATGGATGCATTATTGAAGATGATGTGGGACACAGAATGGTCAGCAGAAGGCAAGCAGGCTAGTTTGCCTTGTAGTCTTAGTCCCGTCCAGTGTTTTTGGCGTTGTCTGTGTTTTATTGCCAGCAGGGCTGCGCGACAGTTAGTGGGTGGGAGTGTGAACTCGACTCCGTCTTCCACCAAGGTGGCAGTGACGGCGATGTCCCCACTAGTAACCAATGATTCGGATGGGGCTACATTCTTTCCATTATGTGTCCAACGCAGAACGATACCAGACACACACACACACACAGACACACACAGACAGACAGACACACACACACACACACACACACACACACACACACACACACACACACACACACACACACGTCCTATGTTAATATAACCTGTTGTCCTGTCCTGTCCTGTAGAAAGAGCTGCTGTGTGTTCAGATGGGTCTGGACTGCTCCATCTCCTGTCAGGCTTTTGAAGAGGAAGTTTACAAACGCATCGGACAGGACGACTTCTGTATGGAGACGCTGACATGGTGAGATATATGGAACCAGCTATATACAATCTAATGGGACATTTCGGGACAGTTTCGAGGACATGGATTAAGCCTATTTTTCTGGACTAAAATGTACTGTCATGGAATTGAAATATCAACCTTTAAAAGATGAGAATTTAGTCAATTAATACGAGGTGACACAATGTTTAAATACAAAAATAGAACAGATCTTTAATGTTTGCGAACATGAGTCAAGACAACAATCAAGCAATGGGATTGTGTGAAATGACCACCGATAGGCAGTCAGACAGAGAAGTTATAGCAAAATCTAATTACGCACGAACCTCATCCTACGTAAATAGCTTTCAGGGTTGGAATAGTGAGACATAACAACCTTCATCATAAGGTCAGGTCAGAACTTTTGTTGATTAACTTGTGCTTATTTAGAGTCACGATGACATTAGTCTTTATATAAACACATAATTATTATGACTGTAATAAACAATTCCACAACAGTACTTTCAATGGACAATCTTCATTCAAAATTCCATTTAGTCCGGGACTGGGCGTAATCCATGTCTGTGAAACCGGCCCCTTCGAGTCATAAACGAAAAAGTGGTTTAGGTGTTTTTTTAATTTAAGAATAGTTTTTTTTTGGCATTTTCAAGCTTTATAAGAAAGTACAGAGTTGAAATGGAGAGAGAGAGAGAGAGAGAGAGAGAGAGAGAGAGAGAGAGAGGGGGGATGACCTGCTGTAAAGGTCCACGGGTCACGGATTCGAACCCGCGACCACTGCAACAAGAACTGAGCCAATATGGTACGCGCTCTATCCACTACGCCACATGGAATTCAAAGAAAGGTCTCAATGCCTCTGGAAAAAAAGATCATTCCAAAATTATGAAGAAAAAAAAATACGAAAATTTTAGTTTTGAGTGTGTTCTCAAATAACTTAAAGTTGGAGTCAGTGATTCTGGAGAACGCTTGTTGCCAAAATAACTTTTTGTCAAAATCTGTGAAAATCTCCTCACAATCTGCTAACGTAGCTATAGCAACATGCCCGTTTACAGAGCCTAGGCTGTGTATTAACACTGGATTGTTTTTCAGTGCACACAAAGTACAGACAGGTAGCGGGATCGTGAGGAGATATTCACTGATTTTGACAGAAGGTTACCCCACCTTTTTAAAATCTCAAAAACAGACTAGAACTCAAACTTGTTTATACAAGTTTGTGGCACTAACCTCATAATGTAACTGCTCTTCAAAGTTAGTGCTGAGAACAAGGCCGCGCACACACACACACACACACACACACACACACACACACACACACACACACACACACACACACACACACACACACACACACACACACACACACACCTTAACGAGACCTCCTGAAGTGGTGTATGCTCTCTCACACTATTCAATTTAAATCAACTTTTCCGAGAAGTCTCTTGAGGCCCAAGGCTCCACGCTCCACCATTGTTCTGTCGCTGCCACACACACACACACACACACACACACACACACACACACACACCCCACACACACACACACACAGGCCCGGAGTGGCTAATCGGGAGAACCGGGAGCATTCCCGGTGGGCCGCTCTGGTTTTTGGGCTGCGAGGGCCGGCCCAGTCATGGCACTGGGTTAAAATATCATTATACCTATTGGTGCATTAAAAATCATATTATTAGTCCGCAGTTAAGTTACTGCTAATGGAAACTGACCATTTCCTACAGCTTCAGTTTCACATTAAAAGCATCTAACTGGCGTAATGTGAGATGACTTTTATTTTGAAGCAGAAACAGGAACTAGGGCCTCCTAGCCCTGCTGCGTGTCTCTCACTAGCAGCATGCCTTCCATGTCGGACTACGCGGTGAAAGAAGATAACTTGTAATTCTGCGCTCATACCAAAGGCTTCATAAGTTAGTGCCAGCCCCCAGTCATTTATTTTCAATGTAGGCCTATGCTCGGGACAATGGCGACTGGAGCGTCGGCTGCACTGGGATGAGCCCGAATCCGAACATTTATTCGGATGAGCACGGATAATGAGATCGATCCGAATATTTTTACTTCCCGAATTATTCGGGAAACAACTATTTATTTATTTTGC
>NC_137234.1:4092378-4099878 GCF_949987685.1 Ammodytes marinus
TGTGTGTGTGTGTGTGTGTGTGTGTGTGTGTGTGTGTGTGTGTGTGTGTGTGTGTGTGTGTGTGTGTGTGTGTGTGTGTGTGTGTGTGTGTGTGTGTGTGTGTGTGTGTGTGTGTGTGTGTGTGTGTGAATTTTCTGCAAATGGAGGGGGGAAATGCATTTCTTTAGATTATTTGTTATTATCATTATTTTTATTACTATTTGTTGTTATCATATTATATAATTGTATTATTCTTATTATATATATTTTATTTTTTTTATTAATAGCACTAAATCTGTCTGTTTTTCTCTCTCAGGTGACATCACTAGGAAGGGTCTGGTTGTTCCCATGACGAAGGACGTGTACGGCCCGGCGCTGGCCCGACTGAAAGAGGAAGGGCTTTACTTCACCACCAAGAGCACACTGCAGGAGTAGAACATCTGTATTCAACTCTGCTTACTGCTAGGCCACAGAAAACACATAGGCTATGTTAGAAAAGCCCTACCAACGTCCTACTCATACTAAAAGCCCTACCAACGTCCTACTCATACTAAAAGCCCTACCAACGTCCTACTCATACTAAAAGCCCTACCAACGTCCTACTCGTACTAAAAGCCCTACCAACGTCCTACTCATACTAAAAGCCCTACCAACGTCCTACTCATACTAAAAGCCATACTAACGTCCTACTCATACTTAAGCCCTACCAACGTCCTACTCATACTAAAAGCCCTACCAACGTCCTACTCATACTAAAAGCCATACCAACGTCCTACTCATACTAAAAGCCCTACCAACGTCCTAATCATACTAAAAGCCCTACTAACGTCCTATTCATACTCATTTTGACGTCAATTTGAGTATGGTGTGGTTGTGTATGCGAGTTTGTGTAGAGAAATGCCCGGTTGAGTACTTACTTCCAGGAAGATTTTGTGTATGGATCGATAGGTTACTTTTCCTACTCAACCGCCCCCCACAATGCATTGCGTCTTTTCAAACAGCAAGGACGTTTTTTTTTTAATTCCTTATCGACCCTGTATACTTCAGTGTAAACAGTCCGACCAACCTCGCATACACAATGGATGGTTAAGTAGACAGTATGTAGTATATACATGTTGAGTATGTAGGAGGGAGGACGTTAGTAGGGCTTTTCAAACACAGCCCATCTCTGCTTACAACAAGGCCACACAAAACACTTAGGTTGCGTTCCGAATCGCATACTCTTTCTTTTTTCTATTCTACATACTACATCCGACGATAAAAAGAATCTAGTTGGGATGCAGTAGGCATACTATTGGGACATACTTTTACTCTCTTATTTCATCATAACATTGCGCCTTGATCTTGCCTCTTGCTTTTATATCCGTCGCATCCCCGTTTGTTTTCATACGGAGGCTTCGTCGATGTGACGTCACTTCACGTGCACATTGGATTATGGGTCAGAATCGCCCCAAATAGGATGCAGTTTTCAACACTAACAATCTTGGCCGGAGGACGTAGGACATCCGGGTACTTCTAACCATCCTAAATCTGGCCACAAGAATCGGGACATCCTAAATCTTTTTTTTTTACATACTATATAGTAGAAAGTATGCGATTCGGAACGCAACCTTAGAATACACACGCCATCAGCCGCCTCACGGACTATAAATGGCTACAGACACTCACTATACTAGTACACTAGGCACTATAAAAGTCTGTATTTAACATCTTAATTACAACTGCTAGGGCCTGATGAAAGCAATATTAGTTATGTCTGTTTTCTGTCAAGTAACTACATGAAATGTTAAAGGAATACTTCAAAAACATTTTTTTTTTTTGCTTTTTGCCTCGGCTAAGCAAAAAGATAAACATATCAAATGTTGTACTGTTCCTTTAAAGGTGGGGATACACTACACTGCTACTATATTATATTATATAAAAAATACATTTATATAGATATAAAATGGCTATTAAGGGATGCTTTAAAACACCGTGTTAATGCGTAATAGGTCAAGAATAAAAGGTCAAAAAGGCAGCTGGTGTATTTTAATATGACAAATAGAAAAACAGCTCTGGAAAAAAATTAAGAGACCAATGTTCAGTGTCTCTCGTTTTACTGTTTAGAGGCATATGTTTGAGTAGAATGAACATTTTGGTTTTATAATATAAACTACTGACAACATTTCTACCAAATTCCAATACATTTCTTGTCATTAAAGAGCATTTTTCAATAAGTAATGTAGAGATGAAGATTGAAGAAAAATCCAGACTGGTCTCTTAATTTTTTTCCCGGAGCTGTATATCTTGCGTTTGGCTGAATTTGAATGGGACTGTTGATCTAGTTTTCAGCTCCGTCGACTGTTTCAGAGAAACGTTCTTCTGTGAAGATGTGTAGAAGGTCGGCTCGTCTAAAACATCAAACCCTTCAAATATAAACACACACACACACACACACACACACACACACACACACACACACACACACACACACACACACACACACACACACACACACACATACACAGACAGACAGACAGACACAGACGCACAGACAGACACAGACACACAGACGCACACACACACGCACACAGACACATACACACACAACTACCAACGATTACCCCAGCAACAACATATGAATTATGTAACATACTGTAGTCTGTCCACTGTGTTAATTCTGAGTTAAGTTTAACCTTACCTTAAACACTACCGAAACACACCCTGCGTTCCAATCCCCCATATCACTTCCATACTATTTAGTACGCCAGACAAAAAAATGTAGGATGTCCGAAATACACACATGTCAAATGTAGTATGCGAAAAAATACCTGGATGCCATATCATTTCCAATTGCATTAGTATGCTTTTGTACGTAGTAAAGTAAAAAGAAAAAGTTTGTGATTTGGAACGCAGGGTTGAAGCACATTCACCGTTGAGCAGGGTCGTGAGTTAATCATTCTATTGAAATGTATTTTTTTGTGTACGGAATTGAGTGACAATCACACAATCTCGACTGCAAAATAATATCGCGCTAATATTAAAGTATTTATTTGGGGTCTTTTAAACGGTTGAAAAGTAGTGAAATCAACTGAGTAAAAACACCTTTTAGTTTGAGATTGTGCTACATTTTAATATTACAGAGGAAAGTCAACTTAAAGTCATGTATTGTGGGCTAATTTAGACATTTTGTCCTCGGAGAACTAATGTTAATTTAAAGAAAAAACATTTTTAAACAACAGTTAACATCATTATTTTATGTAATAAATGTTATCTTAAAAACAAGACATTATAAATTTGTGATGATGCCCAATAAGAAAAAAAGTTTGTTATTTTACACGATGTGGCCACTGAACCAGAGGCTTGCTATTTCAATTTAAATTGCTAAATAAAGTAAAAATAAAAATCTAATTTTTTTAAATAAATAAATAAATTGTCCTCGAACCATTTGACCTATACTCAGATATTCAAAATATCTTGTGGAAATATTTTTTAAATATATATAAGCACTACCATTGTGTTATGTTTTGATTATTGTCTGTGAACTCATGATTTCGATTGTGGTAACCGAATTCACAGAGGTAGAAATGTTGATTTTTAAAATGTTTCCGAGGAGTGAATACTTTTAACTGTAAGACGTGTGTAAAGTTTGTATTGTCGGCCAGCTGAGCAATATTTATTTTCATGTTGAAGAGGGGGGAAAAGAAAACGGTTTTAAACAGTTTTGTTACATGCTTTGAAATGTGTATGAAAAAAAAAATAGCCAAAGAGAGTTATTATACATAAACTGGAGATATATATATATATATATTTTTTAAATAATATATCTATATGTAGGCTTTACCTGTAGTTTATGAGGACTCCTACAAGGCTTTTTAAACTGCAGCTTGTTTGATATGTTGGTTTGAAATACGTCTAAATATGGTCACAACATCCGTAACACATATTAGTATTAGTTCCTATTAATGTGAGTTTCCGTTCGATTTACCGCTGAGTAAATCTTGGTTTTCATTTTTGTTGTTTTTAATGTTTTTAAGTTTGTAACACTCATGATCACACAACAGCGTTAATATGTCAACGGTTTCCTATGTGCAAAATGTTTTTTATGTGAATGAATAAAAATCCTTCTGTTACTTTAATATCTTCTTCTTTCGTTATTTAAAAGCTGCTCCGAGGAATTTTCAGTTCTAGCGTTCTCCTTTGGACAAAAGCGGTAGTGTTTTTACTACGCCAGCTGTTGTTCCTGGGTGACCGTATACCCATGACAAAGCCATTAAGAAAAGCTATATCAAAATAGCATTCTTTGCACTGATGGTCTCGTTTTGCTGTTACATGTCATTTATGATCATCAGAGGAAAAATTAGACGGTTTCAGAAATATTTAAAGGTTCACTTGACTTATTTTAGTCATTTTGAAAGTTATGGCAACAAATTGAGAATGTAATCGTTTAAATTGTTGTCATTAAAATGAAATCAAAACGGTCTTAGAGACTTCATCAGGGCCGGACCTAGACTTTTTGGTTGCCCTATAAGAGCTGATAATGTATTAGGACTCATAATACAATTTAAAAAATAACAACAGCGAATGTTATTAAATCGCTTTCACAGGTAATTGATAATACTTTCACTGTTGTTTTATTTATTGAAGTAAGAAAAAAACCACTGAATACTTATTTAATCCCGTTCCATGTCTCTCTAATGTCTGGCTTTCGGTTTTAATTAACAGCCAAAAGTTGTTGTTTTTTTTACCAAACACTCAACTTTGACAGACAGCAGAAAAAAACCTGTAAAATTTTCTTTCGTTTTTGACATGCTTCCTTCTCCGCAAAATGCACTTTTCCAATGTGTTTTACCATAAATATGGGTCCACTGTGTGTGCCTAGAGACTGCCTTGGTATATAAAAAAAGAAACTCTCTCCTTTTCTCACCCTCCCCCTTTCTGAAAACCTCCCCAATATACTCTGTTCAGATTTTTTTCTTCAGTAAACAGCTAAACAATATAGGGACTTCTTAGACCATATAAAACTGACAGAAAGAAAAGTGCATAATATCATATAGGACCTTTTTAAGAAAACAAAAAAAAAAGACAATCCGCCAGTTTGCTCGCCCTCAGTCCGAAGTCAGCCATGCAAACTAGGACACCAAGCACGGGGATAATTGGGCATGTAATTATGAAAAGTCAAAAATGCAAATTGCGGTGTGTGTGTGTGTGTGTGTCTCTCTCTCTCTGTTTGTGTGTGTGTGTGTGTGTGTGTGTGTGTGTGGATACTTAAGTCTATACGGCGGCCGGTCAAGACGTAGTGTGTCTGGTGGGACCCTTGACCTATTTTTCCCTGCCCTGAAAAGGCGCGTGTCTTGCGTCTTAGACCCGCGTGGATTAACGCATGGCAGATGAATTGTAATAACCAGGGGATTACACCATGACTCCATATAAAGGGAAAATATTTATAATCTACAGGTTCGGGGGGCGAGTGCTCAGACCATTTCTTAATTTTTTCTCAGTTTCATTAACACCTGTTTCTCTTGTTGTGTCTCGTCTTGGTGACCTCTGACCATTGGCCTCCTTCCTGTGTGTGTGTGTGTGTGTGTGTGTGTGTGTGTGGGGGGGGGGGGGGGGGGGGTGGGATGGCTGTGTGTGTATGTATATGGCTGGCTGTGTGTGTGTGTGTGTGTGGGGGGGGGGGGGTGGCCGTGTGTGTGTGTCTCTCTGTCTGTGTCTGTGTGTGTGTCTCTGTCTGTCTGTATGTGTATGGCTGGCTGTGTGTGTGTGAGACGGACAGACAGACAGACAGACAGACAGACTCTCTCGCTCACGCACACACACACACACACACACACACACACACACACACACACACACACACACACACACACACACACACAGACACAGTAACAAAACACTCCAACAGGCTTTTTCTTTGGTGTTCTTTCACTTATTTATTCCCTCTAACTAAGGACCCAGCAATGTCAGTATTCCCTCATGCATCACATTTAGTCTGTTACAAAATCCAGAATATAAAAGCATTAATGTTTCTCCAGCTAAGCCATTAGAATTAAACAATAACATGTATTTAAATGCACTAAAAATAAATGGTAAAATATAAAATTCTAAAAAGTATAAATAGAAATTTGGTCCATCGAGTTTGATTACTATAATATTATTTACATTAGATTATTATTATTATTATTATTATTATTTTTTTTTGTATGATTATTCCAGGCCCTTATTTTATATTTTGAACTGCAATAGCAAACTGTTGTTGCTACCGTGGCGATGGTATGTACAGAAAAGGAGTTAAGTGCAGGAGGAGAGCTCTAGAAAAGACAAGCTAAAACAAAATATCTCATTTGATGTAAAAAGTTGACATTTTTTTCCCCTTTTTTTTCCCCACATTTTGGCTCAGTGCCAATAAATACAAAGGGGTCTAGGAAAAGTGTGTTCAGCCTCATTTCCACTGGAGCAGCACAGTTCGGTTCAGTATGGTACACACTAGGTCTGGTTTTGCATTCCCACTGTCAACAGCACCTAGCCTGGCACCGCCCGCCTACCTACTTCCGCTCAATGTTCATTTCCCTTCAGTAGTCAGTCTGGGTGTGTGGTATATTAGTGGGTTTTCCCCGGCTAGATTTTTGTCAGTCCAATCAGCAAACAGCGGGAGTGGCTCAGAAGCCGGCGCATGACATAACGTCACAACCAAACGTTATGCGATTGGTTGGTAGATCCAGAATGGCACTGGGCAGATCCAATAGTTTTAAACTTTAACAGACACCTTCAAGCCTTCAAGCGAGTGAACGTTTTATCAATTGAGCGATTCCAGACCTTCTGTGGAAATGAAATGAAGTAGGACCAGGCTAAACAGCACCCTTACTTGGAAAGCCTCTCTCTCTCTCTTGCCGAACACACAGCAGTTTATCTCTCGCACAGAAATGACGTTTCTGTCGACCATCAAGGGACTGCAGTGTGTAGCTTGAATCTTTTTGGAATGGCTTGATACCCCAACGAAAGGGTGACAAAAACAGGTACGGCACGGTTCGCTTATTGTGGTACCCTTTCCAACTTTTGTCGAGAGTTACCCTGCTATCAGTGTATGAATGTGTGTGTGTGAATGGTAACGTTTAAATGGGAACAGGTCTCCCTTGCAAAAGTGTCTCCGGTCTCAATGGGATTTACCTGTATAAAAAAAATATATATGTTGACAGTGGAAACGCAAATAAAAGCCATACCGAACTGAACCGAACTGCTCAGTGGGAACAAGGCTTCAGTTGAGTGAAACGTCCCGGGACAGCAACAGCGTTAAAAACACATTGGGACAGTTAGTCTACAACAGCTCATATCAAAGTTAGAAAGTACAGGGTGAAAAAAACATACAAAAAGGCACACGTTACAAAAACCGCAAAGGGGGGAGTCCAGTCCAGAAAATCCGGCAAAAAGAATTAACTCTTTTTCGCCCTCAAACTCAAACTACAATAGAAAAGATCCTGAATTGACGAGGATTTGTAGCCGAGTGATTCTGGCGTCCGGAAAAGGTCTGTTGGTGGTTGA
>NC_137234.1:4107378-4114878 GCF_949987685.1 Ammodytes marinus
TATATAACCCTTTCTAAGAAAAAAATAAAATAAAATAAAAAAAAAAAATTCAGCTATTATGCACTAAATTAAACGTACTTATGGATATTATAATTACTTTCTACAAAATCTGCTAGGAAATAAAACCCAAAATTCTACACACTGCAGGTTTAAAGTTAGAATATTTGAATAAGCCAGTGGTGATAAGCATGTACATAAGCACAAGTCTAGACAGTGAAAGTCTTGGGTTAGTTTCTGACCTGCAGTGCACCGCCACCAGCCCGCTCTGGTCGGCTCTGGCCCGGGACGATCTCCGTATGAAGCTGAGCAGCGGCAGAGAGAAGTCGGGGACGCCCATGTCCGGCCACTGGGTGTAGTGGAAGTGACTCACCGTCCGCTCAACACTACGGCCCTTCTGAGAGCCCTGCACGGGGACAGACACACACACACACACACACACACACACGCACGCACGCACGCACGCACGCACACACACACACACACACACACACACAGCAAGGTCAAGATTATTTATGTATAGCACGTTTAAAACAACCATAACTTGACTAATGTGCTTAACAAAAAGTCAGCAATTCTGGAGAAGTCAAAATCAATGAATATCTCCTCACGATCAGCTACTAGTCTGTAGTGTGTGCAGACAAATCTGGTGTTAATACACAGCCTAGGTTCTGTAAACTGGTATGTAGACAAAGCGTATGTAAACAAATGGGAACAGCGCCTAAAACATTAGAAACAACCAAGGTGTAATGATAATATTATGATGAGAGTAACTCTGCAAAGTACATCATTTTTACGAACAGCTGTTGAATGAAGTATAGTTAAAGGTGCTACGAGGAACTTTCAAATATTTCTGAATTTCAGTAAAAATTTTCCTCTGATGATCATAAATTACATGTAACAGCAAACGAGACCATCAGTGCAAAGAAGAATGCTATTTTTATATCGTTTTTCTTAATGTCTTTGTCATGGGTATACGCTCACCCAGGAACAACAGCTGGCGTAGTAAAAAACACTACCGCTTTTTTCCAAAGGGGGCGCTAGAATTAACAACAAACAGAAAGTTCCTCTGAGCACCTTTGAGGACAGCTTTGGTTTGCAGTATAGTAAACATTGGCTGCTTCTTTCCTTGGGCAATCAGGACACTCAACTCTCATAAAACATAAAACATTAAACAGACATACACATAGGCTACCTCACTTTCCACAAGTGCAATATGCTTTCTGCCTTTTAGATTTATTTATTATGACATGCCTGTCCTTGTCTTGTTTCTTTTGTTGTTTCTGTGTCTTGTTTTTATACTGTTTTTAACTTAAATTGCTTGTCTGTTTTTTCTGTGTGTGTGTAATGCACTTTCAGTTGGCAATCCCAATTTCGTTGTATAGGTGACTGTACAATGACAATAAAGACTATGTGGAGGCCAAGCCCAAGCTTTAAGCCCCGAGATGCTGTACCACGGAATACCTTCTTGACGCATATTTCCTCGGTTGTTATGAACGAGAGTCAGAGTCGTATTTGCATTTAAAACCATCCGTTCGGTTTATTCTTCTTAGCAGTGATTACAAACATATTCCTTTGCTGCAGCCAAGTTGTATGGCGTGCTACGTGACTACGCAAACTGCGGAACCACAGATTGGTTCCTACTTATATAGACCCCTGATTGGCTCTTACAGACTATCTTATCTTATCTTATCTTATCTTATCTTATCTTATCTTATCTTATCTTATCTTATCTTATCTTATCTTATCTTATCTTATCTTATCTTATCTTATCTTATCTTATCTTATGTCTGACCTTTTTAGCCGGTGTGTTCCTGACAGTGAAGGTCCTGTGTGTGTAGTAGGCCAACACTTCAGTGCTCTTCACCGTCACCAGGAAGCTGCCAAACTCCTCCTGCACCTCCGTGGGCCAGTACTGGTCACATTTCCTCTGGAACGGGACAAGACATACAGCGCAAAGATATATTTATGAGATTTAAAAAAAAAAGAACAACATTTTATTATATTTTCTTAAATAAAACACAGCCTAAAATTACGACTTGACTTTCTTCTCGATTAAATTTTTTCCTCAACGTGGCCCTAAAATACGGTACATTCAATTATAATTATATCAATGTATATGATTAAAACATTTATTGGATAAACACCCTAAATTATGTTTTTTTTAAACTGTAAATGTTATGGCTTTTTTGAAGTTTTAGTATAATAGAACTAAAAGTGATTCCATGGGGGACAGTCTAACCACTGCACCAAGAGTGCACCCCAAGCCTAACCTATCTTTGTATATAAAAGGTATAACTTTTTTTATTTATCCTCGAGAGACCAATTGAGGGGTGTGACCCTCATTTACAATGACGTCGAGTTAAAAAAAAATTCAAAGGAAAAACAACAATACATACAAAATATTCAATGCAAATACATCAAATACACAACAACAGGTGAAGAGAAAAAAAACAACAATTGAAACATTTACACAGTGGTGAAGAGTGGCAGCAATTAAAATGAAATGGGTGGTATAAGAATATGTTAGACGTAATATGCATGTATAAACGTAAGTAGGTGTATATTATTTGTATTACTTATGTATTTTTTTTCTTATTTTTGTTATATATTGCTTGTTTTGTTTATTGTTAAAAAAAATAGAAAAAAAAGTAATCGGAAAAGGTTATCAACCATTGCCATTTGAGAAGATTAAAAAAAAAATTCAAAAATTTTAATATTTTATATAAATGTAAGTTGAGACTGTGACTCACCCGTCCCTTCTCCACCAGGTTGGTTATCATGACGATGACGCAGACGTTTTGTTCCCAGATCATTCTCCAGAAATCCTCAGTGCTCGACCGCAGAGGACCCTGGGCCGCGATGTACGAACGCTGCTTCTTAAAGCCCTGAGGAAGACACACACACACACACACACACACACACACACACACACACACACACACACACACACACACACACACACACACACACACACACACACACTGCATTAGCATCAATAGTATCAATAGTATTATTATAATTAAAGCTATAGTGTGTAACTTCTGGAATTTCTGAGTAATTACAACAACGCTGTCGGTGCATCTACATTAGGAAAGCCTTCTGTGATGGCTCGCATGGATAAATAGACAGACAGACAGACAGACGGGTGGGTGGACAGACAGACAGACAGACAGACAGATAGACAGATAGATAGATAGATAGATAGATAGATAGATAGATAGATAGATAGATAGATAGATAGATAGATAGATAGATAGATAGATAGATAGATAGATAGATAGATAGATAGACAGATAGACAGATAGACAGATAGATAGATAGATAGATAGATAGATAGATAGATAGATAGATAGATAGATAGATAGATAGATAGATAGATAGATAGATAGATAGATAGATAGATAGATAGATAGATGGCCGGACGGACAGACAGACAGACAGACAGACAGACAACTATGACTTCCAAAAGTACATGGTGCAACTTTAATTAGTTTTAAAAGCACACTGCACCTTTAAGGCCAGCGCCTGTTCCCATTCAAATCAGTGACGTTCACAGCTGAACGACCTTCGCTTGAGTGACAGCCGCGAGTCGCCTTCAAACTCGTGACAAAAGTGCGAGTTTGGAGAGCGAGTTCTCAACAAGCTTTTTTACCAACTTTGTAACCTGTATGCAGCTTTCAACAGAGAGGCCATGACTGTGTGTGTGTGTGTGTGTGTGTGTGTGTGTGTGATCATGTGTGTGTGTGTGTGTGATCATGTGTGTGTGTGTGTGTGTGTGTGTGTGTGTGATCATGTGTGTGTGTGTGTGTGTTTTGTGTGTGTGTGTGCCTTTTCAAGAATACTGTAAAAGAGATTTGAATGGTGTTATAAGGATAATACATTGCCACCCAGGTCTCTGCTATGACAATCAGTGTTTTTAAATGAATAGCTGTACAGTTATGTAAGTGTGTATGTGTGTGTGGGGAGGGGGGGGGGGGGGTGCCTGACTTTGGCTATGGAAGACTGAGGGGAAAAAAGTGAAGTGGCACTGAGTACAGTTAAATAGATATATTATTATATAAAAACAGGTTTTTGGTTGAGTGAGTGTGTGTGTGTGTGTGAGTGAGAGAGAGAGAGAAAGAGAGAGAGTGTGTGTGTGTCTGAGAGTGAGTGAGAGAGAGAGTGTGTGTGTGTGTGTGTGCGCGTGCGTGTGTGCGTGTGTGTGTGTTTCTGTGTGTGTGTGTGCGTGTGTGTGTGTGTGTGACAGAGTGAATACGCATATAGGCGGATGGAAGGTGAAGATGAAGGCCTCTGGTTTGTATAGAGCTTAGAAATGAGACTGAAAAACATTTTAATACAGTTTTTTCTTCTCTCTCTTACGTCCACATAGTTTGCGTTGATGTAATCCCTCGTTCGCCCGTCTTTATCTGCCAGCGGAGAGAGACGCACCCGGCTGTGGTCATCTGAGGAAAACAAACAACAGATCACTTTATTAGATAATGGGGAAAACAGTTCTTATGTAATGTTGTGATGGTCTAAATAAAGATCATTTAAAGGTGCAGTGTGTAATATGACATCATCAAGAAAGTTCTACAAAGTTCTAGAATGCAACGCTCCCTGGGTAACCCCAACCCTTTCGAATAATAACAGAAGCTACAGTGGCCTTCAAGGACAAGAACAATTCTAAATTTTAAACAATGCACCTGATGACATTCCAACTATGACACTTTCAAGATGGCGGTGACAAGGCCTTGGTCCAAAGTATGCAGAAATATGGACATATATGAGACCCTTTCTAAGGGAAAAAATAATAATTCTAAAAAAAAAATTCAGCTATTATGCACTAAATTAAACGTACTTATGGATATTATAATTACTTTCTACAAAATCTGCTAGGAAATAAAACCCAAAATTCTACACACTGCAGCTTTAAGAATAAGAAGTGATTTTAAACTGTGTTAAGAGTGACGTATGTCTCTGAGTGTTAGTGACTCACATGCCAGGATGTTACTGTATCTGTTCTTGGTTTTGTTGTCTGGATGGTTGGAGCTGTCTGTCGTCATCCCCATGTCCACCGTGCACGACTGGACCTCCTGAACACACACACACACGCGCGCACACACACAGACACACACACACACACACACACAGACACAGACACACGCGCACGCACGCAGAGACACACACACACACACACAGACACGCACGCACAGACACGCACACACACACACGCACGAGCACACACAGACACAAACGCACGCACACACAGACACGCAGACACGCACAAGCACACACAGACAAATACACATACACACACACACACACACACGCACGCACGCACACACACACACACACACACACACGCACACGCACACACGTTTAGACAGGTTTTGCAACAAAACTTTTTTTCTTCAATCAACTCCTCATCTACATACAAACAAATGCAAAAACAATGTTAAACATCGAACAACAAAAATCTAAAAACAAACATTTGCATCACAAGACGAGACAAGGACGACTCGGACAGAAATGAAATGAAACATTTATTTATGTCCCAAGATCCGGGTGAGATGTGACATTCTGAAGTTTAAAGGAATCGTTCAACATTTTAAAATTTTAAAAAACGAAATACATCGAGGGCGCTGTGAAAAGCAACCCCTCTCAAAATCGATTTCTCTTCATCCGAGAATCAAATCCTTTGGTGGGTATATTTGCATGACTGATGTTAATAAGTGGAGTAAGTTTCATGAGCGTCAGACTTTCCTTGTCAGAGATAGCAACCCTAGCCCAACCCTAACCCTACAGAAAATTAATGGAATTCAATGTAAATCGCCCCAAAATGGACTGGCTTGCTGTGAAAATCACCCCCTCTCAAAATTGATTTCTCTTCATCTGAGAATCAAATCCTGTGGTGGGTATATTTGCCTGACTGATGTTAATAAATTGAGTAAGTTTCATAAGCGTCAGACTTTCGTTGTGGGAGATAGCAACCCTAGGAGCCCGTACCATATTGGCTCTGGCCTTCGTTGCAGTGTTCGCGGGTTCAAATCTGACCTGTGGACCTTTACTGCAGGTCATCCCCCCTCTCTCTCTCTCTCTCTCTCTCTGTCTCTCTGTCTCTGTCTCTCTCTCCCCATTTCAACTCTGTACTATCTAATAAAGCTTGAAAATGCCAAAAAAAACAACCTTTAAAAAATGAAAATGTTGAAGTATTCCTTTAACTTATGAACACGCTTGATAGATCTTACCTCGTAACTCTCTTTCAGAATCTACGTGATGTCATGGTGACAGACAGGAAGTGGCGGGCATTCCAGGACGTTTCCGTGACAACACAGTCAAACCATACGGGGGTGCAAAAACACAGATTACAAGACGACACAGAAGAAGAACAAACGGAACAGTCTAGGGCTGCGTTCCGAATCGCATACTTTCTACTATATAGTATGTAGAAAAAAGATTTAGGATGTCCCGATTCTTGTGGCCAGATTTAGGATGGTTAGAAGTACCCGGATGTCCTACTTCATGCGGCCAAGATTGTTAGTGTTGAAAAGTGCATCTTATTTGGGCGATTCTGACCCACAATCCAGTGCGCATGTGAAGTGACGTCACATCGACGAAGCCTCCATATGAAAACAAACGGGGATGGGACGGATATAAAAGCAAGAGGCAAGATCAAGGCGCAATGTTATGATGAAATAAGAGAGTAAAGTATGTCCCAAAAGTATGCCTACTGCATCCTAACTAGATTCTTTTTATCGTCGGATGTAGTATGTAGAATAGAAAAAAGAAAGAGTATGCGATTCGGAACTCAACCTAGTTCATCCCACAGTCAATACAGCTTGTGCAATCGCCACCGCAAAGGGAAAAAATCAACACAAAATAGAATTCCTCTATAATAGGCTATATGTATAATAATATAAGTATTCTGGGGCGCTCCGGTGGCGTAGTGGATAGAGCGCGTACCATGTTGGCTCCGGCCTTCGTTGCAGTGGTTGCGGGTTCTAGTCCGACCCGTGGACCTTTACTGCATGTCATCCCCCCTCTCTCTCTCTCTCTCTCTCTCTCTCTCTCTCTGTCTCCCCATTTCAACTCTGTACTGTCTGATAAAGCTTGAAAATGGCCAAAAAATTATCTTTAAAAAAATAATAATATAAGTATTCTTTTCTTTCTTTCTTTCTTTCTTTCTTTCTTTCTTTCTTTCTTTCTTTCTTTCTTTCTTTCTTTCTTTCTTTCTTTCTTTCTTTCTTTCTTTCTTTCTTTCTTTCTTTCTTTCTTTCTTTCTTTCATTTTTGTCTCGCCTCTGTTAGCTTGTCCTATGTCCCAAATGTGTTCATGTAGTTTTGTCCACCACACAATTTTTGTCATGTCTTTCACTGTTTTGTTATGTAATAAATAAATACAAAATAAATGGGCGGGGGGTCTAAGAAGTTCAAATTCATCTCTACCTGTCATAAAATCACTGCTCATCCTACTTTTGGTCTATCTAAATATATGATTTCTGAATTTTACACTTCTAACTAT
>NC_137234.1:4117378-4124878 GCF_949987685.1 Ammodytes marinus
GACACACACACACACACACACACATTACAAGACACACACACACACACACACACACAAACATTAGAAGGGTTTGAGCTCGCAGATTAAAGGCATGTTTTTTTAAAGCACACACAAACAGTTATTCTCTGGTTAAGGATCACACACAGACACAGAGACAGACACACACACACACACACACACACACACACACACACACACACACACACACACACACACACACACACACACACACACACACACACACAAGGATCTAGACCCCGATCGGCATCGTCTTTTCCGCATCTTAAAGTCATAATCCGTAAGATTTTCCATCTTAGTTCATTGTCTTGTTAACACATTTATTTACACATATGTTCACTGTGTTATTGATAGACAGAACTACAAGCCTACAGTATGTTTCCCCTTTGTGTAAAGAACAATGGTTGACCCCTAACCCCTAACCCCCCGATACTTATGGGGGCCCCTCCAATGATTACTCTAAGACATGAAACCAAAACATGGCGAAAACTAAACAAAACAAATGTTGAGAAGACAAAACAGTGCGCAGAGAGACAGAGAAATTGAACGTTTAGGTGGATTGTATATACTTAAAAACTTCAAGATTGTGTCGACTTGTATTCACTTGCCAAATCTTATCCACACTCGAATTTGAGTGGCCTTCAAGGACAAGAAGCTAGTAACTAAAGATGGCTTCATCATCCACCACTGCCTCAAGTCTTTCCACAATATCAAGTGATGAGGTGAAGATGTATTTAGTTATTTATTCTATAGTACTTCTTCTTGGTCTTCCACAACAAGTTCAATTTACTAATTTAACTTATTTAACAATGGTTGAACTAACGATCCCTAACCCCTAACCCCAATCATTTAGATATATATCAGCATTTGCTTAAGGGGCCCCCTGATAATTAAAGGGCCCCTCCAATGATTACTCTAAGACAGGGGTCTCCAACCTTTTTTCAACTGAGAGCTACTTTGAAAAAATTAAAGTGGCCAAGAGCTACTTGTATCAAATCGCTTATATTTATTTACATAGCACACATCAAATGAATTAAGCTTCTGTTTGTACATGTGTGAAATTGCAATACCCAATGCTTATCATAAATAATTTCCCATCAAAGGTCCAAGGTCCAACATATTACTTTACACTTTTTGTGGGCCACATATCAGTGAAAATTAACATCAATGTCTATACTACACTTCTTATTGTGACGCAACAGTGTTTCCCCCAGGAAATGTCTTAGTCAAGGTGGTCACCACCCAGGTGTGGAGGAGGCGCGGCGCAACGCGCCGAACATTTTGAGGGTATTTTGCTCAAAGATGCCAATACGCACTACAGAAATAGACAACTGCTTATTTGAATAAAACAGACAACTGACCTTACAGTTGTACATTTTTAAAGTTCCTTTTTAGATAGGGGCTGTTGTGAGATTATTGTGGACAATTAGGCCTACTGTGATGCGATAGCTTATAATTCATTAATGGTTATTATTAGCCTACTTGCTTGATTTCTTTTTAAATACAGAGGTTATTGGTCGTTTTGGAACATGTATTTCCCAATTTAAAACATAAAAATAAAGCAGCATTGAACATTCAGAAAATAAATCTTGTATGGCTGCACTAGCAGGCTGTTTTACAAATAACTCAATAGTTGAAATAATAAATACAATGTCTTTTCCCCTTAAAATGATTAAATACATTTATGCAAAGGTCAAAGACAGTGCATGCCGTAGTCATGCATGGCCGCATGCAGAGCCGCAGAGCAGCACACACACTGGCTGATAGAGAAACGCTTTGAGACACATGAACATTTATTTACCGCAAATCGCAAGTTTTGACCATGGGAAGAGGTGCATTTACCTTCATCAGATTTTTAACTTGTAAAAAAAAAAAAAAAAAAAAAAAAGCATTTTTTTTTTTTTTTTTTTACAAGTTTGTCAACCTATCAGGCGAGCTACTGAAAACCCGCCCGCGAGCTACCGGTAGCTCGCGATCGACCTGTTGGAGACCCCTGCTCTAAGACATGAAACCAAAACATGGCGAAAACTAAACAAAACAAATGTTGAGAAGACAAAACAGTGCACTGAGTTAAATGAGTTAAAGGAGCTACAAGGAACTTTAGAATATTTCTGAAACAGTAAATTTTTTCCTCTGATGATCATAAATTACATGTATCAGCAAACAAGACCGTCAGTGCAAAGAATGCTATTTTTATATAGTTTTTCTTAATGCCTTTGTCCTGGGTATATACACTCGCCCCTCAGAAGAAATCTCGACGGCATATACAGGCTTTGGCTTAGCTCCAAATAAGAGAAATGTATTAACCTAACACCATCTTTAGTGACTAACTTCTTGTCCTTAAAGGCCACCGTAGCTTCACCGGAACAGGACGGGTAGAGACGGAGAACTAGATAACACTAAAAACTCAGATATTACACACTGTATCTTTTTTTTTTCTGGGCATTTTCAAGCTTTATTAGATAGTACAGGTTGAAATGGGGAGACAGAGAGAGAGAGAGAGACAGAGAGAGAGAGAGAGGGGGGATGACCTGCAGTAAAGGTCCACGGGTCGGACTTGAACCCGCGACCACTGCAACGAAGGCCGGAGCCGATATGGTACACGCTCTATCCACTACACCACCGGAGCGCCCCGACACACTGTATCTTTAAACAGCAGTTTTACAGTTAAGGTTTGGTTCTACCATTAAGATATCCTCATGATAAGTTGACTTCCTGACAGATGTTTTGTGATGTTGTTAAACACACTTGCAGCTCAGAAGACGTGATTCTGTTGTTGTTTATTGGCCGACTTCAGTGTCTCTGACGTGTTTATCTAGTGAGACTGAAACTATAATCTGTTTACACTGATGTGGGTGTAAGAGGCTCACGGCAAGTTTAAACCTAAAATAAAATAAAATACAGCTGCTTCACATTTAAGGTGCTCTGAACTTTCAGTTTGTGTTGATTCTTGCGGCCCCTTTGGACAAGAGCGGTAGTGTTTTTACTACGCCAGCTGTTGTTCCTGGGTGAGCGTATACCCATGACGATTAAGGGTTTAATCATTTTCATTAAGAAAAACTATATAAAAATAGCATTCTTGGTAACACTTTACAATAAGGTACACAAAATTGTAGAAGCTACTACATACCTACTACATATGTGTTACCTACTACATAGGTTTTTTTTTGTGTGTTACCTACTACATAGGTTTTTTTTGTGCTACCTAACACATAGGTAGCACAAAAAAAACACCTATGTAGTAGGTAACACAAAAAAAAACCCTGTGTTAGGTTTTTTTTTTTTGCTACCTAACACATAGGTTTTTTTTTGTGCTACCTATGTGTTAGGTAGCACAAAAAAAAACCTATATAGTAGGTAACACACAAAAAACCCTATGTGTTAGGTAGCACAAAAAAAAAACCCTATATAGTAGGTAACACACAAAAAACCCCTATGTGTTAGGTAGCACAAAAAAAACCCTATGTAGTAGATAACACATATCTATGTAGTAGGTATGTAGTAGCTACTACAATTTTGTGTACCTTATTGTAAAGTGTTACCGCATTCTTTGCACTGATGGTCTTGTTTGATGTTGCATGTCATTTATGATCATCAGAGGAAAAATAAGACTGTTTCAGAAATATTTAAAAGTTCCTCGTAGCGACTTTAATAAACACAGTCTTATATACATTAAAAGGAAAGTTTTTTACACACTTTCTTGTTGTTAAATCCAAACCCTTAGTGAGAATCTTTCTTTGATAGTGAGACGCAGCAGGCAAAACATATTGTCTTCAAGCACTGGTCAATTTTGAGATTTTTGTCTATATTGCTTCCATAACATGTCTTCTTTCATACTAGTATAAATCAATGGTCCAAAATGTACATTCAGGTGTTTATTTGACTAAACCTTGTCTGTTTGCGTCTGTATATTTCTCCTATGCAACCATCTTTAATGGACATTATCTCAACAGTAGTTTTTTTCAATACTCTGAACCAAATATCTCAATTTCTAAAGCACTTACATCAACCTAACTTCCCATAATCATTCTCAACACTATTCTGGAGGTTATTAGAAAAATATACGTTCATACGTTGTTAATTGTCTTATGTATGATACATAGATTTATAATTTTTTTGATTTATAAAATAAAAAAAAGGCTGTAGCATATCCAAAATCTGATGTGTAAAAAAATATTGGACTCTTATACAATATGTTTTAAAAATGAAATACAGATTTTTACTCAGCCCCAAAAAAATATAAATGTTGCCCACGTCTGACGTTGAAATAACCAACTACATAAATCCGATCAAGGACACGATGTCGAACACATTTTTTTCTGTGTTTTTTCACAGACTGTACATTTTATCATCTGCCGAAAACACTCAACATATTGTCGAGTGTGTGTTTTTGCGCTGTGCTTGTTGTTGTGTGTGTCCATGATTGAGCAGTGCTGTAGTGCTGGTAATCTGGGGGGGGATTATTAGGCTTTAGTCGAGCATGTATGTACCTTGGAGTTGGTGGGGGGGGGGGGGGAGGCGGGGGGGATAGAAAAAGGACATTCACTTGATTATGTCGGACATTAAGAATTGGTGTCAGCGTCTTGAGGCCAAACTGAACTAATCCTGCTTGCTTTTCGACAGGCTTATTGTCGAACGTGTAGTGCTACTGAAAGGCAATGCAAGTTTATTTACAGCTCCGGAAAAAGAGACCACTCCAAATGTTCAGTGTCTCTCGTTTGATAATGTATAGGCATATGTTTGAGTAAAATGTACTTTTTGGTTTTATAATATAAACACTTGAAGTACTACTAAAAGGCAAGGCAAGGCAAGTGTATGTATATAGCACAGTTCAGACACAAGGCCATTCAAAGTGCTTTACAGGGGCATGAAATACATCGAGATTAGACGTTAGAAATTGCATTTAAGAGATAGTTAAAACAAAGAAAATGCATCAAGATTCAAGATTAGTTTACACATGAGCTTGTTTTGCTTTTACATACCAGTTTAAAGAATATAAAAATGTAATCACATCAAAACATTATTTTTACTACAAAAAGTGCGGGAGTCAAAAACCGTTTGACGGAAAATAACAGCGGTCTTGAAAACCTTGACTTTTTCAATAGTAGACTTTTTATAATAGTAGATATCATACTGTATCTATGTATTGTTTTTTGTTATTCAACAACAAGAAATAACTTGTAGACAATGTTATGAGTGCATGCAATACATAGAAAAGAAGGAAAAAAAAATGGACATCCGCCTGATAATGTCGGACATTAATAACCATGTCAGCGTCTTGCAGCTCGCGCGGCGTGAGGCCAAACTCAACTAATCCTGAAACTGCTACACTGACATCACTCTGACATCACTCTGCTCATTTGGACTCTGCTGCTGCTGCTGCTGCTGCTGCTGCTGCTGCTGCTGTGCTTTTTGAGGTCAAGTATATATATTTTTAGGGGGCCAAGCCCGAGTAGGGCTGGGACCGCGTTTTGCAGAGCAACGCGGTTCCCAAGCCCTGCGGGGCAGGGAACCCTATTGATCTTGCTGGGATTATTATTATTATTATTATTATTTTTCTCCGCGTAAAGGTGGTGCTGCAGCCCAAACCGTAAAGGGTTGGGACATGCCACTTCCAGGGCATATCCAGGTCCGTACCCCGTACGCAGACAAAAAAAATCAGACATGCCAGCCACTAGGTGGCGCTACAACAAAGGAAAAGGTGTTTTGGGCTATAACTTCCACACCAAAAGTCCGACAGTCAAAAACTTTATATCCACAGATGCCCACAAGTCAGCTGCATCTTTTGGGATAGGCCACGCCCATTTGCGTATACATACATTTTTTGCTACATCGCAAAAACTGTGTCAGTCACCAAAACATACTCCTCCTACAGTTTTCGCCCGATTTGGACGAAACCAAAAGCATTATGCTCTACCAACTCCTACGAGCAAAAGTAAGATAAATAATTTTTCTACGACCATCGGAAGACCAAACGGTAGCGCTTTAAAGATTCGCGAAAATTCCTTAAAAAAAAAAAGGGGGGGGGATTTTCTTGAAACTGAAGGGAGACTATCATGGGGCATACCTGAGCCTATGGAAAAAATATGGGCAAGAAATTCCTATGTGGGCCGGACTTATTAAAACAAAGAGTTTTTAATTTTTTTTGCCTGTTTTCGCCATTTTCTAAGTCTTTAGGCGGGAAGATGGGAAAATTCAAAAAAGTGTCTTTACAATGGAGAGGTTCACAATTTGATTTTACTATAACTCCCCAACCAACCATCGCACATTCAAAAACTTGACATCCACTTGTTCGGTACATTGAGCTGCATCTTTCCATCTAACATAGTTTTGCGGATGTCATCCATAGGGGGCGCCAAAACCACAAAAAGCAAAGAAAACGCGTGTGGGGCTATAACTTCCACACCGAACATCCCACAGTCAAACACTTTATATCCACAGATGCCCACAAGTCAGCTGCATCTTTTGAGATAGGCCACGCCCATTTGCATATGGGATTTTCTTTCGCTACATCGCAAAAACTGTGTCAGTCACCAAAACACACTCCTCCTACAGTTTTTGTCCGATTTCGACGAAACCAAAAGCATTATGCTCTACCGACTCCCACGAGCAAATGTTGTGTAAAGACCAAACGGTAGCGCTTTAAAGATTTGCACATTAGCTACCTTTTACCAAACTGCTCCTAAATCCAAAACGATTTATCCTATTAACACCAAACTTCACACATGTGTTTGTCCTATGGTTCTCAGGCTGGTTCTACTTTTTCCTTAAATTGCTCCAAAAGGGGGCGCCAAAAACACACTTGAGCATCTTTCTCTGCGTTTTTTTTGCCTTTTGGTCTATAACTCCCAAACCAAACATCCCACATTCAAAATCTTTACTTCCCCGGCTTCCGTGAAGCGAGGGGCCGGCGCCGCGGACGACGACGCCCGATCCCGAGTCGCGTGGAAGGCTTGGCCCCCGTTCACAACTGCTTGCAGTTCTAGTTTCACTTGATTTTTATTTAATTTAAATTTATTTATTTTAAGGCAAGGCAAGTTTATTTCTATAGCACAATTCAAACACAAGGCCACTCAAAGTGCTTTACAGGGGCAAGATTAAAATACATAAAACACATTAGAAGACATTTAAAAGCGAATGAAAAGAAGTAAAACATTTTTAAAAATATTTCTTAACAAAAGGTGGAAAAACAGAAAGAGGAGTAGATAAAGGTGTTGCTGGTTACGTACAGTAGTGATTGTTTCTCCTGTACTGTTTCTACTTTCTGTAATCAACAACAAGATATAACTTGTAAACAATGTTATGAATGTAGCGCAATATTCTGAAAAAAAAGATAAAATAGAATAAAAAAAATAAAGAATAAATAAAGAAATAGAAAAAAGATATTAATAAAAATAAATACTCTGAAAAAATATATTAAAAAAAGTAATAAAAAAAATATATAAATAGAAAAAAGAAAATAATAAATGGACATCCGCCTGA
>NC_137234.1:4129878-4137378 GCF_949987685.1 Ammodytes marinus
TTTAAAGGTGCACTGTGTAACTATGGGTGTGTCAGAGAAGTGTAGTATTCTTATAGCTTTCCTCACAGGAAAATGTGATCCTTGGAACACTGTTTGAAGTTAGAAAGCTTCCTGAAAAGCTTCCAACTAGAAATTTAAAAAATATGTAATTTAAAAAATGCTATAAAAAACACAGATTAGGTCAAATAAAAAAGTGAGACGTAAACAGTTACACAACTTGATCAATTAAATAAAATTAATAAACAGATTTGTCTTTTAGTTGTAAATAAAATCACGCAAAAAGTTTAAGACATGTGGTGACTTTTTGTATTACCATTGGAGAGTTGCCAGTTTAACCTATGGATTAATTCAGTGTAATGGCATTGCCCTGAACCCTACAAGAAGGTTCTCGCCCCTCACAACCCCACACAGATGAGCAGAATATGGAAATGGATGGACTTCTGTATGGTGTCTGGTAGATGACAAAAAGATGTGTCCGTGATTCAATAATTCATATTCATAATGTTAACAATTTGTGTCAAAAAAAGTTTCTGCTGTTATATCCGTGAGTCTGTGAAAATGGGTTCGGGTTAGGATTGTTTTTATGAGTGCTGCTAAGACAACTAATGAGTTACAAATGATGATGAAGCTACTGATGGAATGTTAACTGGAAGTTATTGGTGACGTTTTACCTTTTGCATGCATGAATTTTTTCTCACAAAAAAAAAAAAAAAAAAAAATGAAATGAAATGTAGTTTTGTAGTTGGTAGATGGTGGATTAGTCATCTTTCTGATGTCCAGAGTTCTTCCTGCTCCAATGGCATGTTGCAGTTGTAAAGCAGTTGTTTGTTTTTTTGTATATTTCGGCAAAACGGATCGGCTTTTTGTTTTTTTACCTGCGACTGGCTCCTCCTCCTTCTCGGACTCTCTTTCAGTTCGCTCGGAGATACTGAAGTCGGACGATGTCTCGTTGTCATTCAGGCCATTGTCACCCGATCCGCTCTCCTCCCCTCCGCCGAAGGCCCACGGTAAGGTTGAAGTTACTGTAGGGACTGTTGGCTTTTCGGTGCTCACTACCTCCGATGTACTCGCACTACCGCTCCCACTATCGAAATAAAAAGCGGAGGAGCGCTCGTCCGAATCGTCAGACGTTTGCTGGCCGGACCCGGAGGTTGAGGTGGTAGACTGGGGGATTGAGTACGTGACGTTGGTTGAAGAAGGGATTGCCGTCCCATCATCTCCCGAAGCCGAAGTTTGAACCCTGTCCCACTCCTGATCTACACCTACACCCTCTCGGTAGTCAGGGAACAGGGCAGAACCGGACGTCCCGCTACTGCTACTAGTGTCTAAAGGTTGCATTTCTGGGGTGGGGGTAAGGGGGATACGGGGGGACGATTCTGCTGGGGGTAAGGACGGTAGGGCAGAGTTTTGTGTGGCGGATTCCCCGTTTGATGCCGAGAACCAGGATTCCCTGACTCCGGAGGCGGTGGCTGTAACAGAAACGGGCAAGTGACTATGAGTGGCGTGGATAACTTGAGAGTGTGAAATCGACGAAGTGGGAGAGATATGAGCACTGTTTAGGTCTAGGGAAAAACCATCAGAACCCGCCAGAGAAAGAGAGTGTAGAAGTTCGTCTATACCAGCACCAGTTGTTGAATGGAAGGCTATAACAGTAGAGTAAAGATCTAAGCTAGCAGAATCCCAGGTAGTGGAGGGTAAGGGGACGTGAGGAGAGGCATGCAACCAAGACGAAGATGCTGTGACAGATGGCTCCAAAGAACATCCGCACAAGGGGTCCACGTCACTAGCTAATGTCGGAAACCCATCTCCATCACCGCTGACGTCGGGGAGAAAAGACTCTATTTTGGGTCCCGTGGCGTACCTCGAGTCCTCCAATCCAACGGAGAAAGATTGGAATAAGTCGGGAGTTTTGCCGGGAAAGGTGAAGTCGCTAGAGAGTAGAACTGAAGGTTGTAAGGTCGGGGTGATAGACAGAGAGATTGCGGAGGCTAGTAGCGACGGATCCCAGGAAGATTCGGCGGAGAATTCGGCGGTTTTAAATCGATCCGACATTTTAATAGGTAGAGTTTCGCTATATACTGAAGAAAGCAACGATTTTGAAGAAGACCCAGAAAGCAAATCACCATCACCATTGCTGCTATCACTATCATTATCAGTATCATTATACCCAACACCAGGAGATTTAGGGTCCCAAACAGACAAGGGTTGTGAGGGGTGAGGTAGGGCGGACACAGGGAGCGAGGGGGTTGAGGTTGAGGGAAAAGCCGAATCTGTACTAAGCAGCGGTTGTGTGGTAGCATCATGCTGCGAGGGAGGGTCATGCAGGCAGGTGGTGGAAGGGGCATTGCCGGGGTCCGCAGCAGAGTCACATAGAGGGGATAGTGGGACATAGGAAGAGGTGTTAGGGACGACAGAAGAGCTCTCACCATTCGACAGAGGCTTTGTGGTCTGGAAGAGAACGCCACTCAACTTCACGGAGGTAGAGGCGGTAGTGGACGAAATATGGAGCTTGTTGGGACTCGTTGTGGACCTTGAAGAAGATTTAGAGGTTGAGGTTTCTGTCCGGATCTTGGGAAGACCTCTAGAAATCCCCCCATCATCAGTAGTGGTGTCTTGGTTAATTGGACGCGCCAGGCCTTGGTCCGTCTTGGCGCGTATGAAAGGCGAAGATGTCGAAGTTGTGCTACTGACGTCCCTCGTACGAGATTTCAAAGAAGTCGTAGTAGAGCTGAAAGAAGAAATACCCTTACCACCTTTCGTCTTTGCACTGGTGGACGTAGGAGTTGTTGAACTAGAAAAAAAGCCTTTTTTAGATGTAGTTGTAGATGTTGTTTTGGAGTAAAAAGGAAAGTTGCCACTGTAGTCAGCACTCCCTCTGCTTTCTGTTAGTGTAGTGACATCTGGTGGACGAGTGGAGGTACTGCGATGTCCAGTTTTTTTAGAATGGCTCAGGACTTTACTCTCCTGGGTAGATTTGACTATAGAGCCCGAATCGGTGGTGGTTTTCTTCTGACCAGATTCTGTTGTTGTCGTTGTTGTGCTTCTGATTCCAGGTAAAGGTAAAATAGGGGATCCAGAGGTGGTTGTCCTTGGAGATTTCGTAGGCAGCCGGAAAAGATCATAATCCTCAGTTTGGGACGGTACATTCCAAGATGGGTCAGGGTCATAGTTGTTCTGTTGGTGACAGAGAAGTTTAAATATAAATATACAGATAAAACCTGGAACCCTGTAAAGTTGACCAGTTTAAGACTCACTTTTTTGCATTGGCCAGCTTTTGGGTAACTGTGTTTTATAATTATTTTTATTCTTAGAGACGTATTTACTTGTATTTTACTATGCTTTTATTTTCTTTGTAAATTGTAAAGCACTTTGTGACCCTGTCTGTGAAAAGTGCTATATGAATACATTTGACTTACTTACTACTTACTATAAATAACAGTGATTGTTCTAAAATAATCAATTGATAAGCATTTGTGTCCTTACGTCAATGTCGAATTCATCTGTATCTGGATCAAATGCATTTTCTGGAAAAGGGAAGAGATTGATATTAGTGACACAAAACAAGGCAAAACACAGAACTGACAGAACTCTAACAAAATGTCAATCTCATCGAATTTATCATTTAAAGGCGGAGTCAGGGATTCTGGAGAACGCTTATTGTCAAAATCACTTTTTGTCTAAATCAGTGAATATCTCCTTACGATCCGATAGCTGTCCGAGAGGAGATATTCAATGATTTTGACAAAAAGCGTTTGTTTTTTTAAAGATCTTTTTTGGGCATTGTTTTGCTTTATTAGATTGTAGAGTGATTTTGACAAAAAACATTCTCCAGAATCGCTCACTCCACCTCTAACTCCAACTCTCAGCTACTTTCATCGTTATATTTCGGAGACATTTGACAAAGGGCAAAACATTTTGAAAAATAGTGTGATGAGAACATCACAGAGAGGAGAAGGCAAACCCTGGGACAGTCTCTAAAAGAAAACAGAAAGGTAATCAGTTTGTTCACTTTTGTCATATTAGACCTAAAAAAGAAAATCACTATTTAATCTCGAAAATGAAATATGAATGTCCTGCTCTTGAAGGATGTAAATGTGTGAAAATGACAGTAGGAGAAAATGGAGAAGAGGGAAAGGTTGGACAACACGTCACATCAAGCAGTAAGTTTGCAATCAACACCAAACGGGGACAAACACTTCCATGCAACTTATCAGACACATTTGGACTTTCATGCATGGATTTTTCCCCAAAAAATTCACACGCAAAAAAAAAAAAAAAAAAAAAAAAAAAAAAAAAGCATTTGCAATCAATAATATTTCTGTTTCATCCTCCTAGAAAAAAGCCACTGACTTTGGTCCTTAGACGAGACCCTTAATTCTAACTGCCTACCTCCAGTTGTATGTCGCTTTGGACAAAAAAAAGGACATGTAATGTGTATGTACAAACCAGAAGAGCTAAGAAAATAAGAATTTGATCAGACTAAAGTAACTTCCAGCTACTTTCTTCTGATTGTCTAAAACCTTTTCTTGTATTCTGAACTCCACCCGTCTTTTAACGAAAGGGGGATAAAACAAGCTCACAAAAAATATTTATTTGGCAAATTCCAAGAAAATGTCGACGGCCCTCAGTTAGCACAGCACACAGTGGGCACAGGTGGCAGGTGGTGGTTGGTGTGGCTCTTACCTGTCTCACGCTAAAGCCCACATCATGGACACCAGATCAAAATGGATTGTGAAGCATGAGGTGAAGTTTTTACAAGGCAAGGCAAGGCAAGTTTATTTCTATAGGGCCATTCAAAGTGCTTTACAGGGGCAAGATTAAAATACACCAAGTTTAATGATCTTGCTTTTGAGGGAGACGACACACAAAATGGTGGAAGACTTAAAATTATGATTACTTAAAAAGGTGCTCCGAGGAACTTTCAGTTGTTGTTAATTCTAGCGGCAACCTCTTTGGACAAAAGCGGTAGTGTTTTTACTACGCCAGCTGTTGTTCCTGGGTGAGCGTATATACCCATGACAAAGGCATTAAGAAAAACTATATACAAATAGCATTCTTTGCACTGATGGTCTCGTTTGCTGTTACATGTCATTTATGATCATCAGAGGAAAAATGAGACTGTTTCAGAAATATTTAAAAGTTCCTCGTAGCACCTTTAAAAACAAACTTTAATTTATGAATGGAAGGCCCGCTTGGTTGTAATGTTAACTCAGCCAACATGGTGCAGACAATGTTGTACCAAAATAATTCTGTCTGTGTATTTCAATGTTGCTGAGTGCCACTCATTCATGCATGCTGACACTGACATAGGATGCAGTTACAATATATATTAGTTTATTTATTATTAATGTAAAGTTCAGAAAAATGAAATACAAAGTCAAGACGGTTACCATTCCAGGCCATGTTACACAGAGCGCACACATGCAAACATTGGTCGGTAACACTTTACAATAATGGTACATTAATTAACTGTTATTTAATGCTTAGTTATTGCTATTAATGGTTAGTCAATGCTTATTAAACATTAACTAACTGTTAATGCTCATTTATTAACTGTTAGCAAATGCTTGGTTAGGACTTGGCTACACTTAGTAGACTAATGTTGAATTAAGCATTGACTAAGCATAACGGTTGGTGCATTAAGCACTAATTTAGTATTTAGAATTTATCTTATGTAAATATTGTTCATGTTTATCTTATTTAACTCTATGTTTTCTTAATTTATCGTTCCAACTGCACCGTGGGTCAGAGATAAACGCCATTTAGATTCTGATGTATGTCTTGCATATATCAGAACTGACAATAATACACTTTGACATTGACTTTTGATTTGAACTGAGCAGTTATTAATAGTTAGTTAATGTTTCTTTAATGTTTATTAAGCATTAACTAAGCCTTAATTGACAGTTAATTAATTAATGTAGCCTTATTGTACAGAGTTACCCACTGGTCTTACTGTGAGAGGCAGAAGGAATCGGACGCCACAACAATGAAAACACAACAAAGATGGCAATGTTTGAAATGACCCCATTGACCCCCACACCGAGAATTTTTCTGTAATCTTAAAAATATAGAAGTAAAGCCCATAGAGAAAAATTATCTGAAGAGTACACAGAGAATAGTATGAAATGGTTAAATACACATAAATATATGTAAAACAACGTGTGTGTGTGTGTGTGTGTGAGTGAGTGAGTGAGTGAGTGAGTGAGTGAGTGAGTGAGTGAGTGAGTGAGTGAGTGAGTGAGTGAGTGAGTGAGTGAGTGAGTGAGTGAGTGAGTGAGTGAGTGAGTGAGTGAGTGAGTGTGTGTGTGTGTGTGTGTGTGTGTGTGTGTGTGTGTGTGTGTGTGTGTGTGTGATTAAAGCCCCACGAAACACACATTATATAACCCAGAGTAGGGACGCATCGATGCATAGGCTGGACATCATCATAAGCAAATAAGGTGAGATCCGCCGATGGCAATATCCGATTTTTTATTTAAATTTTGCACTGCCTTAATATTGTATTAGAGAGTTCAATATGTTTGTTTATAAGATGTATTTCTTTACCTAGTGCAACAATCAAATCAAACCTTTATTGGCATAGGTATTAACAAATACAAAATCAAAATGTAGCTGGAAAATTTGCCATCGGTGCATCCCTAGCCCAGAGGTAAGGGGAGGGAGGGTTAACAGTGAGATATACAGAGGAAGAAAAACAAAAGAAATATCAGGGTTCAGAGTGAGGGTGAGTGGGAGAATGGGAATGTTTTGTAAATAAAAATAAATGTGTCTGGTGATAGAATACACATGACCAGAACGAAATAAAACAAGAAAAATAATTGAATTTCTTTCACAATTAACAATAAACCTTCAGAAACATCAGAACTATGAGAAAAAGATGGCTGCTGTGTCTCAAGCTCCTCCTCAACTTTTTCTATCACTATTTTATTTTACTACTTGTTTCTTATATTCGCGCCTAACTTTTAATATACTTGTGTTTCTCTTATACCTTTACTTTAAATTGCACTGTTTTTTTTAAGATATTTTTTTTGGCATTTTTATGCTTTATTGATAGTGTAGAGACAGATTTGAAATGGGGCAGAGAGGGGAGTGACATGCAGAGAATGACCGCGGGCTGGAATCGAACCCGGGTCTGCTGCTGGCCGAGGCCCATGGGGGGGGACGCCCTACCAACTGAGCTAAGGGCGGTCCCTTAAATTGCACTGTTGTTGAAGGAGCCCAAGACTAAAGAATTTCATTGCCAGCGACTGCTCTGTAATTGTTGTGCATATGACAATAAAAAATCTTGAATCTTACTGTAAATGTAGCCAGTAGGTCTAAAGGAAATGCCAATGATACCAGTCTTTGTGCTAAGCTAGGCTAAACACACCCTGGTCCTACCTCATAAACTTCATTTAATAGCTCATAATATTTACTTTAAAAGTCATACTTTAGATACAGCTCTGGAAAAAATGAAGAGACCAATCTGGATTTTTCTTCAATCTTCATCTCTACATTACT
>NC_137234.1:4149878-4162378 GCF_949987685.1 Ammodytes marinus
TTGCCAGGGCCTTTAAAGGTACAGTGTGTAATAATGTTTATTTTTTGGGTCATCTATAGTGTTGATTGAAGATGTCAACGCTCCCTTGCTAACCCCTTCCTTAGGGAGAATTTACAGAAGCTACGGTGGCCTTCAAGGACAAGAAGCTAGTGTAAAGATGGCATCATCCACCACTGCCTCAAGTCTTTCCACAATATCAAGTGATGAGGTGAAGATGTATTTAGTTATTTATTCTATAGTACTTCTTCTTCTTCTTGGTCTTCCAACAGGTGCATTTCCCCAGGACGCCCACTATATATAAAAATGTGTAAGGCCGTTAATGTTAGTCCGTTCTGTGCTACTGTAGAATATGAATGACTCATCTTAAGGTAATGTTAAAAGGGCTTTCACTGTCTGAAACCGGTTTGACAGGAGATCAGCACAGAAATCTGTCAGCACTCTGCGTGACACCTCCTGTCTATAAATATCACAGGGAGGTAAAGCCTAAGCACTGTCATTCAAGTCTTCAGCCTAACAAAAGGCAGGTTAATAGTACATAAAGTACACATCAGGGCGCTCTGGTGGTGTAGTGGATAGAGCGCGCACCATATCGGCTCCGGCCTTCGTTGCAGTGGTCGCGGGTTCAAATCCGACCCGTGGACCTTTACTGCAGGTCACCCCCCCCCTCTCTCTCTCTGTCTGTCTCCCCATTTCAACTCTGTACTATCTAATAAAGCTTGAAAATTCCCAAAAATAATCTTAAAAAAAAAGGTACACATGGAAAGAATGGACATACATCAACACTCCCAGGCCTGATTTGAACCCTTTCTGGTAACATTCGCCTGGATACCAACACCCCTACACTACTGTAAACATGGATTGATTGATTCAATTTTATTTCAGACATATCAAAAAAAGAAAAATTAAAAGCATGAAAATACAATAAAAAAAAAAATATGTTCAAATGATTTCACAAATAAAAATAAACTAAAAATAAACAAAAAATAAACAAATAACATATTGAATTGATATGCCTGAAAAGGAGTAGGAAGAAGTATAAACGTATTTGATCCTACCCCTATTCCACAGCTCAATAACTTTATAATAGAACATGGATTTTGTAGATTTTAATTTTTTTTTGACAAACAATTCAGACAAATTCAATTGGCCGTGTGTCTGAATTGTGCTATAGAAATGAACCTGCCTTTCCCTGTGCTTTGCGCGGTGGAGTTGTTTTGCCTCCGGCGGCTTTGGCATGTCTGAACCATCAGGGGCCATGTTGGAACGAAAACCTCAAAAACAACTAGACGTCTGATGTGAAGCTGCTGCAGGCTCTGTGTGTGTGTCTCTGTGTGTGTGTGTGTGTGTGTGTGTGTGTGTGTGTGTGTGTGTGTGTGTGTGTGTGTGTGTGTGTGTGTGTGTGTGTGTGTGTGTGTGTGTGTGTGTGTGTGTGTGTGTTTGGGTGGAAAACTACCACCCAACCAACACAGCAAAAAAAAGCTTTTACATTTTTGCTTTTGTGTTCTTCAGACTTATTTAAGTCTCCAAAATCCAGGGACCTTCACTGCATGTCATCCCCTCCGCCCCCCTCTCTCTTTCTCTCTCTCTCTCTCTGTCTCTCTCTATGTACCTCTTCAACTGGTCAATAATGGTGGTGAATGAGTCGACCCAAAGTTTGCTAAGCACATTATGCTCCACAAAACTCTCTATGTATTTCTCAGTATGGCAGCGTTTACAAAACTGGTTTGTTAAGTTTTTTTTTGTTATATGAATGACAAACAAGCCATGTTAACTTTTCTTTGAGTTATCAATGTACAGAATAATGAGCCTTTAACATAAAGCACACACACCTCCATGAGGACGGCGAGGGCTGTGATTCGTCCTCCGGCTTTGATGGTTTCATCCAGAGAGCTGAAGCGATGAGACTCATAACAGTAGATCTGCATCTGTGGGAGAGAGAGAAATATTGAGTTAGATAAAGATTTCTTAAATCTTCATCTTCTACATTACTTAATGGAAATGCTCTTAATGACAAAACAATGTATTGGAATTTGGTAGAAATTATGTCAGTAGTTTATATTATAAAACCAAAATGTTCATTCTACTCAAACATATGCCTATAAATAGTAAAACGAGAGACAATGAACATTTGGAGTGGTCTTTTTTCCAGAGCTGTATAATTTGTCAGTATATTTCTAAGCCCTCTCACCAAAACAATCCTATACTAATAATACTAATAATGGTAATATAATAATAATGATAAGACTATCTAAAAAATAAAGAAAAAATTATAAGAATAAAATAAAATAATTAGAAATCATAACATCATTGCATTATGATTGTTGACAACCTTCTTTAGAAAATTCCTCCACGCCACAGATCAATGGAGCCCAAAATTCATGAAAATAATGTCCGCGATAACATTTTTCCAAGGTTAGTTTCTCTTAACGGTAAAAATGTTGATGCCGTCTCACCTCCAGCGGGTACTTGACTCCATCCAGACTGTGTTCCGATCCGTCTGACGAGGCGTTGCATCGGCCCCAGTGGAACGTAATCCGACCCACTTTGAACTTTGACCTCAGACCGCCGCCGCTAACGTAGAACTCTCCATCCACATTCACCGCAACTGGAGACAGAAAACACACAAAAACGTTAGCTAGTAAATACCGCATTTTTTAATTTTTTTTTAAGATAATTTTTTGGCATTTTCAAGCACACACACGCACACACACACGCACACACACACACACACACACACACACACACACACACACACACACACACACACACACACACACACACACACACACACACACACACACACACACACACACACACACACACACACACACACACACACACACACACACACACACACATCCCATTAACACCTTCAATGGGCCGTCAGACAATGAGGTAACCACAGAGAGGATCTCCTTCCGCTCGGTCTTTGTTGGAACTGACAAAAGGTTCCCATGACGATTGAAAAGTTCTCTGATGTTTTGTTGAAGTTGGAAACCGTCTCATTTTTCCTCTGATGATCATAAATGACTATGGAACTAACAGCTGGCAGAGGTAAAAACACTTCCGGTTTTGTCCAAAGGGGTTGCAAGAATTTAGAAAAACGTAAAAGTTCCTTGGAGCACCTTTAATGTTTTAATGGCCCAATTTAGTCTGAAATTAAAATAATGTTACTAGTCCCGTGGCATAGTGGATAAGGGCGTCGTCGTCATACCCCCCCCCCCCCCCCCCCTCCGAGCCCCCGAGCCCAGGCCCCGCAGCAGACCCGGGTTCGAATCAAAAATGTACCTCTTAACCTTGTTCCAATTCAGCTCATTCATTGGACTTAAAGCACTTCAGATTGTAAATAAAACTGGGCAGAATAGGGCTGCTCTACAAACAGTGTAGAAATACTGTACATTGGGGTGCTCCGGTGGCATAATGGATAGAGTTCGTACCATATTGGCTCCGGCCTTCATTGCAGTGGTCACGGGTTCAAATCCGACCCGTGGACCTTTACTGCAGGTCATCCCCCCTCTCTCTCTCTCTCTCTCTCTCTCTCTGTCTCTCTCTCTCTGTCTCCCCATTTCAACTCTGTACTATCTAATAAAACTTGAAAATGCCAAAAAATAATCTTAAAAATAAAAAATACTGTACAACTTAGCCCACTAGTTTCAAATACATTGTGACCATTGCTGTGCACAGATAACATTAATTCTTTGCAACAACAAATCGACTGCTGCACATTCAAGCTCTCCACACCAAGGACTCTGATAGTATCTGGTAGCTTTTTATCCTTTTCACCACTTTCTTTTGAATGCATCGGCCTCATTCATGTCTGTTTTTGTTGTGTGTGTGTGTGTGTGTGTGTGTGTGTGTGTGTGTGTGTGTGTGTGTGTGTGTGTGTGTGTGTGAGAGAGTGAGTGAGTGAGTGAGTGAGTGAGTCAGTGAGTCAGTGAGGGAGTCAATGTGTGTGTGTGTTTGTTGTGTTGTCTGTGTGTGTGTGTGCGCGCGCTGTGTATGTGTGTGTCTGTGTGTCTTCTTTTAACCCCTGTTGAAAAGAAGTAAAGAAAATCTAATTTCCCCTTCAGCGACGGCAAATATTGACTCAACTTGTCGCTGATTCATTCCTGTTGAAAAGTGTGTTTGTATTAAAGGGCTGAATCGATACATCCACTACCATCCATCAACACCTTTTCTCTAGGTCTAAATTGTTCCATTGTGGATGAATACACACCCACTGACAGCCCTGCAGCTTTGAAAGAGAGTGTATGGACCGCCGTCTGTGTAGTGAACTTACACAGGGCACATTTGTAGGCTGATAAAAACTATTTTAAAAGGGGCCTGTTTGAAATAATTTTTGTCAAAATCAGTGATGATATCCTCACGATCCACTACCTGTCCGTACTGTGAAAATCCAGGGGTTTATACACAATCCTAGGCTCTGTAAGCTGCCCTACAGGCTGTGTATTAACATTGGATTGTTATTACTTCATACAGAGTACGGACAGGTAGCGGATTGTGAGGAGATATTCACTGATTTTGACCCATAGTGATTTTGACAACAAGCGTTCTCCAGAATCACTGACTCCACCTTTAAGTACCATTGGCTTGAATGTGCTCAGATTGTCCACCAAACATCAACATAAAAAGGTGCTCCAAGGAACTTTCAGTTTTTGTTAATTCTTGCACCCCCTTTGGACAAAAGCGGTAGTGTTTTTCCCACGCCAGCTGTCGTTCCTGGGTGAGCGTACCCATGACAAAGGCATAAAGAAAAACTATATAATAATAGCATTCTTAGCACTGATGGTCTCGTTTGCTGTTACATGTAATTTATGATCATCAGAGGAGAAATTAGACTGTTTCAGAAATATTAAAAAGTTCCTCCCAGCACCTTTAATAGAAGGCTTTCAGTGAATTTGGCGGCTGAACAACAACTACAAAAGAGAACTAATTATTTTCGCTGATAGACCCTTTGCCAAGTAGCCCTGGACTTGCCTCTATAGAGTTTTTTCTTTTCTTTCTTTTTTTTCACGAAAAGGCAGGATCCCATCTTGGCTAAAATTCCCCCTAACAATTACCTTGAAAGCTCACTGTAGGATATTGTGTTTCACACCACTTAGGGAGCAGACACATATAAAAGGGTTTTCATTCTAGTCAAAAGAGGAACTGGTAACTGTAGCCTCTAATAGGACACCACTGTCTGAGGAAAGGGAACGATCGCTCAGCATTGATCACTATCTATCTGGGAGGAACTGACTTTAGAACAGCAGAAAGTCGACACTTAAAGGTGGAGTCAGTGATTCTGGAGAACGCTTGTTGTCAAAATAACTTTTTCTATCTATCTATCTATCTATCTATCTATCTATCTATCTATCTATCTATCTATCTATCTATCTATCTATCTATCTATCTATCTATCTATCTATCTATCTATCTATCTATCTATCTATCTATCTATCTATCTATCTATCTATCCATATATATATCTATCCATCCATCTATCTATCTATAAAACACTTCTTTAACAACAGTTCACAACCTTTTAGCTCCAGAAAAAACTAAAACATTGTCTGTCTGCATGTATGTCTGTCTGTCTGTCTGTCTGTCTGTCTGTCTGTCTGTCTGTCTGTCTGTCTGTCTGTCTGTCTATCAATCTATCTATCCATTCTCACCCGTCTTTCCGTCGTTCTTGATGATGGTGCGTTCGGAGGTGAGCGTCTCCCAGCCCTCGAAGGTGATCCTCTGGTACTGCAGTTTGACCTGAGCCAGCTGCTCCTCTATGTCGATGGGAGACTGCTTAGCGTTACTGCAGGACGGATACTTCTTCGCCCAGTTGTCCTGGTTCAAAGTTCCTGGAAGGGGCAGAGAAAAGACAAGGGCTTAGGCAAGGCAAGGCAAGTTTATTTATATAGCACAATTCAAACACAAGGCCACTCAAAGTGCTTTACAGGAGCAAGATTAAAATACATAAAACACATTAGAAGACATTTAAAAGCGAATGAAAAGAAGTAAAACATTTAAAGGCCGACTTCACCTTAGACAAAATCTGGCTTTATCAAACATCTAGATTTTAGTTTTTAAAGAGATGCATACCTGAGCATATTTAGTGAGATATTTCTGAAATGTTTGATTCAAAGAATAACTGTTTTAAAGGTGCAGTGTGTAATATGACATCATCAAGTAAGTTCTACAAAGTTCTAGAATGCAACGCTCCCTGGGTAACCCCAACCCTTTAGAATAATAACAGAAGCTACAGTGGCCTTCAAGGACAAGAACAATTCTACATTTTAAACAATGCACCTGATGACATTCAAACTATGACACTTTCAAGATGGCGGCACAAGGCCTTGGTCCAAAATATGCAGAAATATGGGCATATATGAGACCCTTTCTAAGGGGAAAATAAATAATTCAAAAAAATGTTTTCAGCTATTATGCACTAAATTAAACGTACTTATGGATATTATAATTACTTTCTACAAAATCTGCTAGGAAATAAAACACAAAATTCTACACACTGCAGGTTTAATCTAAGTAAAGTTCCTCGAAGGGCGGAAAGAAAATAAAGTGTAAGATAAGATTCAAGATTCAAAGTGTGTCTTGTAATATGCACAATAAGAAACATGTTCTCAGTCATGCAGTGAAATTCTTCCTTTTGTTTTCCACAGACTGAATGCCAAGAAAGAAATATATAAATATGCAATATACAATATAGCTACAAGTAAAATTGATGGTTGATATAAAAATTTTACATTTAAATAAATACCTTCATATCCTTTAACACATTTAGTCATACAATCTTAAATCTGCCAAACTCTACCTGTAACTGTTTTAATGAGGCTATATTGTACTTTCACCCATTTAATTTTTATTGCCGCCATTCTACATCTCTGTCTAAATGTTTCAGCCATTATCTCAACATTAGTTTTTTTCAATACTCTGAACCAAAAAAATCTGTCCTGTAAAAATGTACATGTTGAAAAAAGAATGAGATAAAGATTTTAACAAAATCCAACATATAGATACAAGTTTCTTAAAGAGATTCAAATGTGAACATAGTTCGTTAGATATTTCGTTTTCTGAAAACATTTTAAAACAACATAATTACTGTAAGTTAAACCTGCAGTGTGTAGAATTTTGGGTTTTATTTCCTAGCAGATTTTGTAGAAAGTAATTATAATATCCATAACTACGTTTAATTTAGTGCATAATAGCTGAACATTTTTTTTTAATAATTTTTTTTTCCCTTAGAAAGGGTCTCATATATGTCCATATTTCTGCATATTTTGGACCAAGGCCTAGTGCCGCCATCTTGAAAGTGTCATAGTTTGAATGTCATCATGTGCATTGTTTAAAATTTAGAATTGTTCTTGTCCTTGAAGGCCACTGTAGCTTCTGTTATTATTCGAAAGGGGTGGGGTTACCCAGGGAGTGTTGCATTCTAGAACTTTGTAGAATTTTCTTGATGATGTCATATTACACACTGCACCATTAATGTAGGTAATCAACTGGCAAAGTTAAATGTCTAGAATATCTCATGTCTGATTTTACATTCATTAGATAGATGTGTTGATGTGTTGAGTAACACAAAAAAAGTGACTAAATTCCTTGCATACCGACTGACACAATTACCTAACTACCTGTCAAACGTTTTACTACATAGTCATGCAGAATTCCTGTGACCCTTGACATTGCATAAGGTCTTAACATTCTCACAACCCCAAACACTCACACAGCTGTCAGTCTGTCAAGTTGTGTAAGGGGCAATTATGTTTTTTTCAAGAGTATTGGATTGGATAACTGTTTACAAATGTTACCGCAGTCGCATACCAATCTGTATATGCAATATATTTGTCCACTGTAATGAATCTAATTGACATGACACCTCATCTGATCATTATCCAGCTCTATGTCCAGACAAGGGTTACATGTCTAACTTATAGATATGTAGATGTTGAATTAATAAAAAAACATATGTTGAGGTCATAAAAACATACAACATGTATTATAAATCAGACAATTAACAACATATGAACAAATCCTTCTGTAGTAACCTTCAGAATAGTGCTAGGAATGATTATGGAAAGTTTAGTTGATGTACTACATTCCACCGCTGCACTTCAGTCACAAAATCAACCACAGACTCGCTTCTCAAAAGGGCAAAGGGGCCGAATGACTCAAAAACACCTGACCACATGTTTTCATCAACAGCACTTACCCACTGATTTTTGGTTAATGTGTTTACTCCTGTTTACTCGTGTACTGATTACTTGTACTTGGACATGTACTATGCCACACACAGCTGTTTTCACTCTTGCTGTTCATGTAAACGAGTTGGTCAGTGATTACATGTGGATTGCCTCATGTGTATCCGGTGCATTTTGAAGTTAGTTTTAAGGCGAGACACTACAGGCAACAACAAAAAAAAATCACTTTTTCAATTTTGTCTATATTGCTTCAATAACATGTTTTCTTTCATACTAGTATAAATCAAAGGTCCAACATGTACATGTTGGTATTTAATGGACTAAGCCTTGTCTGTTTGTGTCTGTATATTTCTCCAAAACAACCATCTTTAACGGACATCATCTCAACATTTGTTCTTTTCAAAACTCTGAACCAAAAACTCAACTTCTAAAGCAAGCAACAGTGCCTTGAAAAAGTACACATTTTGTCACGTAACAACCACCCAGTTTTTTTATTTATAAAAAAACTTGAAAACAATGTATCATTTTCATTCCACTTCAAAATTATGCGCCACTTTGTGTTGGTCTATCCCTAATATAAATTGACGTGTGTGGTTGTTACGTGACAACATTTCAAGGGGAATGAATACTTTTTCGAGGCACTAAAGTGATTTACTTAAAACCTCCTACGAAGAACTTTTAAATGTTTATAAAACAGTCTCATTTCCCCCTCTGATGACCATAAATGACAGCAAACGAGACCATCAGTGCAAAGAATGATTTTTTATTGTTAGGGTGTAATTTATTCTGAGGAGTTTATACAAAAGGATTTATGGCAGGCAGACCAGGGGCCTCATTTATAAACGTTGCGTACGCCCAGAAGAGGGCGAACGCCAATTTCTAAGCAAATATTGGGATTTATAAAAACCAAACTTGACGGGAGATGTGCGGTCCTCCACGCAAACTCTGACCCATGCGTACGCACAGAAAGTGGAGAAAGGAGAAACGGCGACTCCGTCGGCACATGTATGAAGTGCGAGAACGAATGTGTTTGTGTAAAATGTATCCAGATAGGCCTATTATAAGCCATGTAGGTCTATCATATATTGGGAGTTCCTTTGCAAAACGGATGAAGCCATTCTTACAACTAATGAACAAATGCCTCCACGGATTTTTCCATGGAGTGATACCAACAAAAACAAAACGAATTAGGATCTTAAATAGCCTACAAACGGAGACATATGAGTGCAAATAAAAACAAAATAGCAACGTTCGAATAAACTCTGCAGTTATTAAAGAATAACCTATCTGCATGTTGTGGAATTAATTCTGATCATATTGAGGTGGAATACAGCCTATTACTTTTACACTGACGCTGTTCTCGATGCCTCAGTCAGGCAGACAGGAGTGCACCTTTTCATACACTAATGATAAGCCTACTGTACATCACATAGGCTACTGTGATTTTTTTCACGGCTTTTAGTCCGTTTTATTTATGTGTTTTTCTTTGTGTTTAAGCACGTCGCAATTGTGTTTTGAAAGGGACTGTGAAGTTTATTCTTAACCCTCCGCCGCCCGTCACTGCCCCTGGATGAATTCTCCGAATCTGTATCTCATGGGGGGTCTCAGTGCCCCCCGCTCGTGGCACAAACACTGTTGTGTGAGTGAGGATATGCACTTGTTTGCGTCCACTTTTATGTCGGATCACTTCTTTTTATTTCGGCCACAGCGTTCACAGAGATCGCCACAGGCTGCACTCTATCGCCTTTACGCTCACACTGCCACCAAACTATATTTTCCCTGTTCGCCACTTCTCCAACGGCTACTTCGGGGTGACCGCAGTGATCCACACCGTGTGGAGTTTATTTTTCCATTTCCCTTTCAGTCGGCGATTGCCACTACCGCCTTCATGCACTCAGTAAATGATATTCATTCGGGCGTGTCGATGACTATGTATGGGTAAATATGGGCGGTACGTGAAGCCCGCAAAGGCTGCGCCACATTTAGAGTTGATTGTGATTTATAAAGGGAAATAGGCGTAGGACGTGAGTGCGCACTGTTTTATAAATCCGAATATTTTTGTTCGCACGTACATCCTACATTTCTTCCGTACGCCAGCTTCCACGTGAATCCCACGCAAAGCTTTATAAATGAGGCCCCTGAACAGCCTGTGTTTCTTGAAAATAACTAAATCAAAGTCTAATCTGCTTTATCGTTTTCATATTACCATTAAAACTTTAACCCATCATGAAAGTGTACAGAATATTATGTCATTGTTGTATACTTGACAGCTGTATTTTATCCACAAAACAGTTTTGCACTTTGTGTTAGATTTTGATATGACATTAATGACACTATCTTAATCAGGGCATTATTGGGATGATCCCACTGAAACTATATGTAGGCTGCATTACAAATCACATGCTCTTTCTTTTTTCTATTTTAAATACTATCTGACCATAAAAATAATCTAGTTAGGATGCAGTAGGCCACGATTGGGACATACTTTAACTTTTTTATTTCATCATAACATTGCGCCTTGATCTTGCCTCTTGCTTTTATATCCGTCGCATCCCTGGTTGTTTTCACTCTGAGGCTCCGTCGATGTGACGTCAATTCCGGTGCACACTGGATTGTGGTCAGAATCGCCTGAATAGCATACTGTTTTCAACACTAAAAATCTCGACCGGATGTAGTAGGCATCCAAGTATGTTTAAGCATACAAAATGTGACCACATGTATTGGGACATCCTAAATATTTTTTTCTACCATGATAAATAGCAGGGAAGTATATGGGGATCGGGGGTTGAAACGCAGGGTTTATTTGCACGTCAAGCATTCCACAATAGGCCTACAGGTGTTGGGTGATATTCTCCCTCCATTAATATTTTTTTTAAGAATTTTTTTTTTTGGCATTTTATTTTGCTTTATTAGACAGATTGGAGAGACAGAGTTGAAATGGGGCAAAGAGGAGAATGACATGCAGAGAACGGACCCGGGCGGGATTTGAACCCGGGACGCCCTATACCCACTGAGCTACGGGCGCCCCACTCCCTCCATTACTTTGACAAACTGCAGACTTCTCTTACCAACTAACAATGCAATGAGCGCTTACAGGTGTGCAGCACTGTCGCTAGCTACCAGCTAACAAGCTAATAGCCTAATAGCATCCAGCTGTTATGCTTTAAGTGTAATATTAGCTCCCATTAATAGGTCAAAGTTCAATTTTTTTTTATGTTCAAGTAGACTTTTACTAAAACGCTAGCCTGGAGCATTGTTTCGCTAACAACTGCTGCTGATAATTAACAACATATGAACAAATCCTTCTGTAATAACCTTCAGAATAGTGCTAAGAATGATTGTGGAAAGTTTAGTTGATGTAAGTGCTTTAGAAGTTGAGATTTTTGGTTCAGAGTATCGAGAAAAAATTAATGTTGAGATAATGTCCGTTAAAGATGGTTGTATAGGAGAAATATACAGACGCAAACAGACAAGGTTTAGTCAAATACACACCTGAATGTATATTTTGGAACTTTGATTTATACTAGTATGAAAGAAGACATGTTATGGAAGATAAATAGTTCAACAGAGTTAACATTAAGGTTGCTTCTTTACTTTCAAACGCTAAAGAACCGGCTGACATGATGGATGGTATGAATACAGTATGGAAAGTGTTACAGCTGGGAATACAAATTATCCCCCACAGCGTGTGTGTGTGTGTGTGTGTGTGTCTGTGTGTGTGTGTGTGTGTGTGTGTCTGTGTGTGTGTGCTTGTCTGTGTGTGTGTGCTTGTCTGTGTGTGTGTGTATGTGTGTGTGCTTGTCTGTATCTGTGTGTGTGTGTGTGTTTGCATGCTTGCGTGCGCGCCTCTGTGTGTATGTGTGTGTGCACGCGCCTCTGTGTGTGTGTTTGCATCCGTGCATGCGTGTGTGGTGTGTGTGTGTGTGTGTGTGTGTGTTTGTCTGTATCTGTGTGTGTGTGTGTTTGTCTGTATCTGTGTGTGTGTGTGTGTTTGTCTGTATCTGTGTGTGTGTGTTTGTCTGTATCTGTGTGTGTAAGCGGCACCTCAACTTGAACCAAAACAGATTGTATCAAGCAGCTCGTAGGCTATTCATGTCAAACTGATCTACAGCCTGAAGCTTTTTGTTTTACTTTTTATTGGAAACTTAATACGGCCGGCATGTAAGGTTCAACCAAAATACTCTTGCTATATATTTGATGCTGTCACTGTTTTTTTGGCATTTTCAAGCTTTATTAGACAGTAGGGGAGAACGGGGTAATTTGTCACATGGGTTGGATGTCACATTCGTTATATCTCGCCACCAGAGCGCG
>NC_137234.1:4167378-4174878 GCF_949987685.1 Ammodytes marinus
ATGCCAGTCCACAACCACACAAACACCAAAACACACTTTCAACTCTACGCTCGCTTTATATCTGCCTCGGGCTTTTTTCCTACCAAACAACAAAGAGTTGCAGTTGCAGAGGTGTGTGTGTGTGTGTGTGTGTGTGTGTGTGTGTGTGTGTGTGTGTGTGTGTGTGTGTGTGTGTGTGTGTGTGTGTGTGTGTGTGTGTGTGTGTGTGTGTGTGTGTGTCAGGATCAGTGAGTCACCACCACTTTTAACAGTAACCTTGTTTGTCATGTTGAGTTTTATTTATGAGGTTTACTTTCTATAAACACCCTTTGTTGTAGTTTCAGATCTCAGTTCTTTAAAACAAATTTAATTAAAATTGGCTTATACATTTGTTTTAAGGCGTAGAAAAACAGTCCTACATCCTCATCTTAGTCCATAAAATCATATCTATGTATGAAATTTGTTTCAACGCTTTTGCCGACATCCCATCTCTAATATCAACAAATGTATGTGGGTTCGATTGTTTTTTTTTTTTTTAACCTTTATTTATACAGGTATATCCCATTGAGACCGAATACTCTTATGCAAGGGAGACCTGTTTTCCTTTCCCACGTTACCATTCACACACACATTCGTACACCGATAGCAGGCTAACTATCGACATTCACACGAGGCAAGGTGGGTGAAGTGTCTTGCCCAGGACACAACAACTATGACACAAGTGGCAGGGCGGGGATCGAACCTCCAACCCTTTGATCATCGGCCAACCCGCTCTACCAACTAAGCCACAGTCGCCCCCATTGTAAAATGTTCCACTGCTTTTGCTCTTCATATGCAAGCTTCAATTACAAGACACTATAGAATCTGTTTGGTCCCGCTTTCCATTGTTTTATATTGCAATTTATTTTGTATTGTTAAGTTTTATAAGTACACAATCATTTTAATATGCCAGTGTACCATGTAAAACACTCTATAACGGTCTGCTTTTAAGTGCCATATAAATACATTATGTACTTACGAAACCCAGGTCCATATTTGGGCCACAATAAACTGCAGGTGGGTTCACTTTAGCCCATCACGTTCCTCTATAAACACCTTTCACGATAATATCACAGCGCAGCAAATACCAGAACATTGAATGTGACAGCACATGTGTATCTAATCAACCTGTCACTACATTGGACAGAAACTGGAGACTGTGTGTGTGTGTGTGTGTGTGTGTGTGTGTGTGTGTGTGTGTGTGTGTGTGTGTGTAGGCTACATCCAATGCTAACTGAGTACAGGCACAGGCTGTGTTGTAAAAGCCCTACTAATGTCCTCCCTCCTACATACTCAACATGTACAGTATCTCACAAAAGTGAGTACACCCCTCACATTTCTTCAAATATTTCATTATATCTTTTCATGGGACAACACTGAATAAATGACACTTTGATACAATGTAAAGTAGCGTGTGTACAGCTTATATAACAGTGTAAATTTACTGTCCCCTCAAAATAACTCGACACACAGCCATTAATGTCTAAACTGCCGGTTACAAAAGTGAGTACACCCCTGAGTTAAAATGTCCAAATTGGGCCCAAAGTGTCAATATTTTGTGTGGCCACCATTATTTTCCAGCACTACCTTAACCCTCATGGGCATGGAGTTCACCAGAGCTTCACAGGTTGCCACTGGAATCCTCTTCCACTCATTCATGACAACATCACGGAGCTGGTGGATACTGGAGACCTTGCGCTCCTCCATCTCCTGTTTTAAGAAGCCCCAAAGATGCTCAATAGGGTTTAGGTCTGGGGACATGCTTGGCCAGTCCATCACCTTTACCCTCTGCTTCTTTAGCAAGGCAGTGGTCGTCTTGGAGGTGTGTTTGGGGTCATTATCATGTTGCAGTACTGCCCTGCAGCCCAGTTTATGAAGGGAGGGGATCATGTTCTGCTTCAGTATGTCACAGTACATGTTAGCATTCAATGAACTGTAGTTCCCCACTGCTGGCAGCACTCATGCAGCCCCAGACCATGACACTCCAACCACCATGCTTAACTATAGGCAAGACACACTTGTCTTTGTACTCCTCACCTGGTTGCCACCACACACACTTGACACCATCTGAACCAAATAAGTTTATCTTGGTCTCATCAGACCACCGGACATGGTTGCAGTGATCCATGTCCGTAGTCTGCTTGTCTTCAGCAAACTGTTTGTGGGCTTTCTTTTGCATCATCTTTAGAATAGGCTTCCTTCTGGGACGACAGCCATGCAGACCAGTATGATGCAGAGTGTGGCGTATGGTCTGAGCATTGACAGGTTGACCCCCAACCCCTACAAGACCTGCAGCAATGCTGGCAGTATTCATACGTCTATTTTCCAAAGCCAACCTCTTGGTATGATGCTGAAAACGTGCACTCAACCTTCTTAAACTGGGCCGCAGGGCAGTATTGCAACATGATAATGACCCTAAACACACCTCCAAGACGACCAATGCCTTGCTAAAGAAGCTCAGGGTAAAGGTTATGGACTGGCCAAGCATGTCTCCAGCCATAAACCCTATTGAGCATCTTTGGGGCTTCTTAAAGCGGGAGATGGAGGAGCGCAAGGTCTCTAATATCGACCAACTCTGTGATGTCGTCATGAATGGGTGGAAGAGGATTCCAGTGGGAACCTGTGAAGCTCTGGTGAACTCCATGCCCAAGAGGGTTAAGGTAGTGCTGGAAAATAATGGTGGCCACACAAAGTATTGACACTTTGGGCCCAATTTGGACATTTTTTCTTAGGGGTGTACTCACTTTTGTTGCCTTCAGTTTAGACATTAATGGCTGTGTGTCGAGTTATTTTGAGGCGACAGTAAATTTACACTGTTATACAAGCTGTACACTGACTACTTTACATTATATCAAAGTGTCATTTCTTCAGTGTTGTCCCATGGAAAGATATAATGAAATATTTGAAGAAATGTGAGGGGTGTACTCACTTTTGTGAGATACTGTATATACTACATACTGTCTACTGAACGATCGATTGTGTATGCGAGGTTCGTCGGACCGTTTACACTGAAGTATACAGACGCATAAAATAATTAAAAAAAAAACTTCTGTGTCGTTTGAAAAGACGCAATGCATTGTGGGGCGGTTGAGTAGGAAAAGTAACCTATCGATCCATACGCAAAATCTTCCCGGAAGTAAGTACTCATCCGGGCATTTCTCACCTACACAAACTCACATACACAACAACAACATACTCAAATTGACGTCAAAATGAGTATGAGAAGGACGTTAGTAGGGCTTTTCGAACACAGGACTAAGACATACTAACGAAAGCAAGTGATGAAGTGATGAAGTGTGAATATTAAAAGTTCCCCCAACATACATTTTTAACAATACATCGCTTCAACATCCAAGGTATCCATCAGGCAAACATTACATTTAATTTTTATTTTTACTTTATTTATACCGGAGAAATCAATCGTGTGAATGTCGATAGTTAGCCTGCTGCTATCGGTGTATGAATGTGTGTGTGAATGGTAACGTGGGAAAGGAAAACAGGTCTCCCTTGCAAAAGAGTCTTCGGTCTCAATGGGATTTACCTGTTTAAATAAAGGTTAGAAAGGGGTGACTCTCATTTGCGATGATAAAATGTTACTAACTTACTTACTTACTAAATAACTCACTCACTCACACAGCAAACTGAGAAGAGTTATTGATTTGGTGTTTGCAAAGTTTGAGTGAGTTGTACTCTGAATAAAGCCAAATCCGTTGGTGAAATCAAATCTGACTGTTAATCTGGGTCTGCTGATTTTGCTGTGCAGTCATGTGTGTATAATAATGACATCTTGCCGGTGTGTGTGTGTGTGTGTGTGTGTGTGTGTGTGTGTGACTCTGTGTGTGTGTGTGTGACTCTGTGTGTGTGTGTGTGTGTGTGTGTGTGTGTGTGTGTGTGTGTGTGTGTGTGTGTGTGTGTGCGTGCGTGCGTGTGTGTCTGTGACTCTGTGTGTGTGTGTGTGTGCGTGTGTGTGTGTGTGTGTGTGTGACAGGGGGGCGACACCATTAACCCCGCGCGGCTGTCGAGGCATCTGTCACATTAATAGAGTGAAGCCTACACACCATGAGGGGCCGTTAGTTACGCAGTGACACCTCATTACCATAACAACGCAGTGAGGGCCTCAACCAGGAAATAGAGCAGAGGGCACATGACACACACAGGATATACAGTGACGTCATTAGGTGTGTGTGTGTGTGTGTGTGTGTGAGTGAGTGAGTGTGTGTGTGTGAGTATGGGTGTGAGTGTGTGTGTGTGTGTGTGTGTGTGTGTGTGTGTGTGTGTGTGTGTGTGTGTGTGTGTGTGTGTTTACTCTTTACAAGCAAGAACATAGGAGAAATATGTTAGGAATTCATCAATGGAATTTCTCACATTTTGAAAAACATGAACTTATATTTTATTACAACGGTCTGCCGGGGACCAATAAACCTTGTGTTATTGGGGTCTTGGCCAATAACTTATCGGATTATGTTCCACCAAATTGTAATCCTATGTCCTAAAAAAACTACTTCACAATTTAACATTCCCAGTCTACCCAGGGGGCAAAACACCAATATTTTTTTCCGAAAACAGACATGGGCTGTTGTAAAAGGTTGTTCACCAGAAATAATATCTAGGACCTTCAAGAATCACAACTTGGGTGGCTAGATAGATAGATAGACAGATAGATAGATAGATAGATAGATAGATAGATAGATAGACAGACAGACAGACAGACAGACAGACAGACAGACAGACAGACAGACAGACAGACAGACAGACAGACAGACAGACAGACAGACAGACAGACAGACAGACAGACAGACAGACAGACAGACAGACAGACAGACAGACAGACAGACAGACAGACAGACAGACAGACAGACAGACAGACAGACAGACAGATAGATAGATAGATAGATAGATAGATAGATAGATAGATAGATAGACAGACAGACAGACAGACAGACAGACAGACAGACAGACAGACAGACAGACAGACAGACAGACAGACAGACAGACAGACAGACAGACAGACAGACAGACAGACAGACAGACAGACAGATAGATAGATAGATAGATAGATAGATAGATAGATAGATAGATAGATAGATAGATAGATAGATAGATAGATAGATAGATAGATAGATAGATAGATAGATAGACCTGGGTGGACAAACTGCTCAACTACCTGCTGGAAAGCTACAGGGGGCCGAAATAGAAAATCGTAACCACGGCACAAAATTCCATGCCCAAAAATTCATAGAATTCATTGATGGAATTTCAACCATTTAGAAAAACTTAAATTATAACAGGCTGCTTTCGACTTCACCACTAAACCCTGTCTTGTAGGGGTCTTGTCCAAAAATATATTGGGGTAAAATCTTATGGTCTAAAATCCCCTTTTTTAGAGTTAAGAGCCTCCTAGTTCCTTTTTCCAACTTAAAATGTCGCGACCCGTCTAGTTTTGTGTTGGTCTCAGTAAATTAGGAGATGGGGTGTCCCGCTGTGTGGAGGATAGCCGTCTAATCCGGGATTACTAGTGTGTCGCCCTGCATAAGGCACAGAGGTTACCGTCAGTTCAAATCCTTAACTTTGCACTTTTTTGAGTATTTGTTTATTTACTTATTGGGTCGGGGGGGGGGGGGAGTTACTCACTATAGCTTTAAACAAAGTGATACCAGATAATTACACCTAGAGATAGATAGATAGATAGATAGATAGATAGATAGATAGATAGATAGATAGATAGATAGATAGATAGATAGATAGATAGATAGATAGATAGATAGATAGATAGATAGATAGATAGATAGATAGATAGATAGATTTATTTATTTTATCTTTTTAGGTATGTGTGTTGTTATGTCTGTCTGTCTTCAAGGTGTCGTGGCACTGTCATTTCCTATAAAGGATTATAAAAGGATCTTACTATCTATCTATCTATCTATCTATCTATCTATCTATCTATCTATCTATCTATCTATCTATCTATCTATCTATCTATCTATCTATCTATCTATCTATCTATCTATCTATCTATCTATCTATCTATCTATCTATCTATCTATCTATCTATCCATCCATCCATCCATCCATCCATCCATCCATCCATCCAACAATCCATCCAGCCATCTATGAAGAGACCCTCATACGTTGAGTTTAAGTTATGGTTTGTCAAGCCACACTGTCCGTAATCTGACGTTGTTAAGGAGCAGAGTAGCTGCTTTAGATTAAGTGTTTACAGGTAAAGAAGACGATGATCAAGAACAATTTGAAAGTTTAGATCAGATTGGGGCTTTAGAACTTAACGCAGGGGGGATTTCTAACGTACAGAAAATCTATGTCATGCCCCTGTAAAGCACTTTGAATGGCCTTGTGTCTGAATTGTGCTATAGAACTAAATTAAACAGGCCTTGCTTAATATTTAATTTACAATTAATTGTAAGTTTTGTATTGTTCTGTTCTCTATTTGGATTATAATTATTTTGGATTTCTGACGTACAGAAAAAACGGCAAAGGGAAAACATGGAATGACTTTCTAGGTGTGTGCGCTTAAAGGTGCAGTGTGTAATATGACATCATCAAGTCAATTCTAGAAAGTTCTAGAATGCAACGCTCCCTGGGTAACCCCACCCCTTTCGAATAATAACAGAAGCTACAGTGGCCTTCAAGGACAAGAACAATTCTAAATTTTAAACAATGCACCTGATGACATTCCAACTATGACACTTCCAAAATGGCGGTGACAGGCCTTGGTCCAAAGTAGGGAGAAATATGGACATATATGAGACCCTTTCTAAGGGAAAAAATAATAATAAAAAAAAAAAATTCAGCTATTATGCACTAAATTTAATGTACTTATGGATATTATAATTACTTTCTACAAAATCTGCTAGGAAATAAAACCCAAAATTCTACACACTGCAGGTTTAAGTAAAAAATCCAGTGTTCTATATCAAACGTGCATGTTGCTGTATAACGTTTAGCTTGATCATCTGAAATAGAAATATGCAGAATCACCATCACTGAGAGATTTTTTTTTAAAAAAGAAATGTTTTCTTCACAGGGATGATAGTCAGTAAATGGTGTATGTGGTGGTTTCACTCTGTTGCTGCTTTAACTTAATCACAGACTCTCAACACTCAGACTGGGGCCTGGGGTCGTGACCTCTAGTTGAAAAAGGTCAGAGGTTAGAAGTTCAAGTAACAACACGGAGCTTCTACATGTATTATCCCCACAGTGAGCATGCTAGCTGCTAGTCCATCTGTCCAACACAAATGATAAAACTACTACTGGAAAGACTGTAGCCAAATAAAAGGCCAATCAATGTTTGTTATTTTAACCCTTGACCTTTCTTTTTGCACCAACAACAGGACCATTTTAAAAAAAAATCTTTACCACAAACATCTTTGTTCTTTTGTGCATATTGGCCGCGACCACTGCAACGAAGGCCGGAGCCGATATGGTACACGCTCTATCCACTAGGCCACAGGAGCGCCCCGATAT
>NC_137234.1:4182378-4199878 GCF_949987685.1 Ammodytes marinus
GTGTGTGTGTGTGTGTGTGTGTGTGTGTGTGTGTGTGTGTGCGTGTGTGTGTGTGTGTGTGTGTGTGAGCGTGTGTGTGTGTGTGTGTGTGTGTGTGTGTATGTGTGCGCGTGTGTGTGTGTGTGTGCGTGTGTGTGTGTGCGTGTGCGTGTGCGTGTGTGTGTGTGTGAGTGTGTGCGTAGGGGAGGGGTTGCCCTGTGTAATTCCTACTGTAATCTGCTGACAGTCTGAGCTTGTGTTCCTGTAGAGGACTGTACTGGTGGCAACATACCAACGTGGGTTTGGCACGTTTTAGATCTTTCACTACAGATTTTCCAGAAAGAGTTTATCAGTTGATTATCTGTCCTTCCTTCCAGTCAGCTGCTTGTTTCATTTCACATTTTTTTTCTTTCTTTTTTAGTTACATTTTTCGGAATTTTTTCTTTTATTTGACATTTTTGAGAGACAGATATGAAATTGGGCAGGGAGGAGAATGTTGCATATTAATAAATAATACACAATAGTTAAATTATCTCCAGTTTAGTCCAACAACTCATACAGATGGTATGGTATATGGGAAGAAGGCAGCAGTATTTTAAGCTTATCTAGCCTGATTATCAGACTGAATTGACATTTTCTTTTCACTTAATTTGGTTCAGGTTGGGAGAGTTGGGGTGTTTAGTTTTCAGTTAATGAAGGCCGTACATTGTCAGGGATCCCAAAGAAACGTTAAACTAACATCAAAATAAGCTTTTAAATGAAACAGTAATGCATTGAGACAGTTCAGCCAAATGCTAATGACAGCAATTTAACAAGCTTACAATGGTAATGCTAACACGGTACAATGTTCATGGCAATTTTTTTTGATAATTTTTGGGCATTTTCAAGCTTTATTAGATAGTACAGAGTTGAAATGGGGAGACAGAGAGAGAGGGGGGATGACCTGCAGTAAAGGTTCGCAGGTCGGATTTGAACCCGTGACCACTGCAACGAAGGCCGGAGCCAATATGGTACGCACTCTATCCACTACGCCACCGGAGCGCCACAAGATATTTTACTCTTAAATCCAAGTCCAACATGCTGGTGGTGCACTAGGACATCCATCTTAAAGTTGTTGAGATATTTCAGTCTGGGCCAAAGTGGTGGACTGACAGAGAGATAGATTTCTGTTGACATACTGTGTGGGATGTACGTATAGTTCCATGATTGCTTTTCTTTACATCTAATATTATCTTTTCCCAAATAAGGCCCTGTGTGTGTTCCTTCCCTGAGTTTAGCTTACAGGCAGCGTCCTCAAGTCTGGTAGATCCACCAGTTAAATGCTTTAGGTTATACAGTACAGATGTAGATTGTGTAGATTAAGAGTTATGACCATCGTTGGAGTTTAGATCCGTCAGTCCAAGCAAAAGAGATGTGACTTGGTCTGTGTTTGAATAGCCCTACTAACATCCTCCCTCCTACATACTCAACATGTATATACTACATACTGTCTACTTAACCATCCATTGTGTGTGCGAGGTTCGTCGGACCATTTACACTGAAGTATACAGAAGCAATAAAGAATTAAAAAAAAAAACTTCTGTGTCGTTTGAAAAGACGCAATGCATTGTGGGGGCGGTTGAGTATGAAAAGTAAACCTATCGATCCATACACAAAACCTTCCCTGAAGTTAGTACTCATCCGGGCATTTCTCGCCTACACAGCCGTCACATACACAAATTGATGTCGAAATGAGTATGAGTAGGACGTTTAGTATTGCTTTCCGAACACAACCTTGTATTCAATGTGAGATACATAAATCTATTTTGGGACAAAGTAAATGAAAAATGGACTTCACTTATACAGCTCTGGAAAAAATTAGTAGACCACTCCAAATGTTCATTGACTCTTCTTTTACTCTTTAGAGGCATATGTTTGAGTAGAATGAACATTTTGGTTTTATAATACAAACTACTGACAACATTTATACCAAATTCCAAATGCTGCCTTCAAGTCATGTAGGATTTCTGAGCTGCCAACATTCAGCAAACACTGGAACAATCTGGTGATACTTGCATTTCAAGCTCATACAGTATATTAAATTGAAGCCTATTTTAAGAGCTATATAAGTCATGTATGGATCATTTTCATGCTTGTGGATGATTTTACTGCCTAACAGTCTAAGCGAAGGGCAGAAAAAACTCTTGAAAGTTAACCGATGAGCCTTTACAGCTGGTGTGTGTTAGACTGGAGATGCCCAATGTGTCAGCAGACAGACAGAGGAAAAACACCGGGAAAGGAACCCTCTACTGTCATAACATTCCACAGTCCACTAAAGCTACCGTACCAGTCCTGCTACAATAATGTATCTTCTGTCGGGGTGCTCGTGCCCCCCCCCTCCCCTCCATAGAGTCTCAGTCCTCTTCACAGCAGACCCGGGTTAGAATCCAGCCCGGGTCGTTCTCTGCATGTCATTCCCCTCTCTGACCCCATTTCATCTCTGTCTCTCCAAACTGTCAATATAGCAGGGAAAATGCTCCTATTGTAGGTACTATTCATTGGTAAAACAAATAAAGAAACCCAAACATTTGATTCAAATGCAACAAAAATAAAAAATATGAGACAGAGTTGGACCTTTGTGAGGCTCAGACAGACAGACAGACAGACAGACAGACAGACAGACAGACAGAAAAGACAGACAGACAGACAGACAGACAGACAGACAGACAGACAGACAGACAGACAGACAGACAGACAGACAGACAGACAGAACAGACAGACAGACAGGGTGAGTCATCAAAGTGCTCCAGGCAAGAGTTATACACAAATCAACCTCCATAAAAACCCAATAAGAAATACACTACAAGACCACCAAGAGTTTACTGAAAAAAGGATTGGGGATGGATGGATGGATCCACTCCGACACTCATCTCCTCTCTCTCTCTCTCTCTCTCTCTCTCTCTCTCTCTCTCTCTCTCTCTCTCTCTCTCTCTCTCTCTCTCTCTCTCTCTCTCTCTCTCTCTCTCTCTCTCTTTTAACTATAAATGGCAAAGACCACAAGCTGTGGATAATCTAGCGGCCGAGTGTGTGCGCCCTACAAGGAGCAGCGGACATGAAAGAGCTGCTGAGAGGATGAGTTCACATGTGGAATGAAGCAAGCAACACACACACACACACACACACACACACACACACACACACACACACACACACACACACACACACACACACACACACACACACACACACACACACACACACACACACACACACACACACACACACACCACAGGAGCTCAGCAAAAATGAAGATATTAACCCTAACCCTGCAAAAACATCCTCTAAAAAGGTGCTCCGAGGAACTTTCTGTTTGTGTTAATTATTGCGCCCCCTTTGGACTTAAGAGGTAGTGTTTTGACAATGCCAGTTCCTGGGTGAATATACCCATGATGACAAAGGCATAAAGAAAAACTATATAAAAACAGCATTCTTTGCACTGATGGTCTCGTTTGCTGTATCATGTAATTTATGATCATCAGAGGAAACATTTGAATGTTTCAGAAATATTTAAAAGTTCCTCATAGCACCTTTAATTTGTTATCTAATGTTTTACTCTTTAAAAAAATACAAAAATATGTCAATGAGTGAAATGCGTTCAGTGGCTTAACAACAATCAGAAATCCAGTTAATAAACAGCCTAGGCTCTGTAAACTGGAATTCTGTAAGCTACGGTAGGCCCCCTTTGTTTACATACAAGTGAATAAACACTGGATATTTTTTTTGCACACACATTATGTACAGGTAGCAGATTATTAGGAGATCGTCACTGATTTTGACAACAAGAGTTTTCCAGAATTGCTAACTCCACCATTGTCAAAGACTGTTAATTAAATTCAATGTGTTGGTTTTTCTCTGTATTATCATTTAATTAAACAAGATATTTATTTTATTTAGTCTGGAGTGGAGGGAGCAGGGTAGTTATGCAGGACACATTCATAATCTTAAAGTTTTAAATCTAATGGTTTGGCCTTGACCCTCTCCTGCCAGTCAACACACTCGCTTCTGTGTGTGTGTGTGTGTGTGTGTGTGTGTGTGTGTGTGTGTGTGTGTGCATGCGTGTGTGTGTGTGTGTGTGTGTGTGTGTGTGTGGTGTCATTTAACTTTTAACTGCTGTGTAACATCTCTGTTCTACATCGTCTAACACCAGCCCTCCGAGAGCCCGACTTTGATAAGACATCAACAGCTCTTTGACAGCTTTATGTGTGTGTGTGTGTGTGTGTGTGCGCCGTGTGTGTGTGTGTGTGTGTGTGTGTGTGTGTGTGTGTGTGTCGTGTGTGTGTATTCAGAAACAGATGATCTGCCCCGAGGGAGAGCAGTTGAATAATGGATCGGTTCGTGTGCAGTTCCCATCAGCTGCTTGACTCTCTTCTCCCTCCATGTTAGTTTAGAGTTTAAAATCTGTGTCTGTTTTATTATGTGTTTCGGAAAGAAGCGTAGTTGAGAGAAGCTTCACACCACACACACACACACACACACACACACACACACACACACACACACACACACACACACTTTCAGAAATGGGGGTCTGGCTCCATGTGTGATCTTCAGTTTATTGGAGAATATTTTGAATATTTCGTTCCTTCAACGCTTTCTATTTTGCAGCAAAGTAAATGAAAAATGGACTTCACTTATACAGCTCAGGAAAAAATTAAGAGACCACTCCAAATGTTCAGTGTCTCTCGTTTTTACTCTTTATAGGCATATGTTTGAGTAGAATAAACATTTTGGTTTTATAATATAAACTACTGACAACATTTCTACCAAATTCCCCAACTTTTTTTGTCAACTAATGCTGCATTCAAGTCAAGTAGGATTTCTGAGCTGCCAACTGGGGAGAACATTCAGCAAACACTGGAACAATCTGGTGATACTTGCATTTCAAGCTCATACAGTATATCAAATTGAAGCCTATTTTAAGAGCTATATAAGTCATGTATGGTTAATTAATTATTTTTTTTAAAGATATTTTTTTGATAGTGTAGAGACAGAGTTGAAATGGGGCATAGAGGGGAGTGGCATGCAGAGAACGATATTTTTTTGATAGTGTAGAGACAGAGTTGAAATGGGGCATAGAGGGGAGTGACATGCAGAGAACGACCGCGGGCTGGAATCGAACCCGGGTCCGCTGCTGGCCGAGGCCCATGGGGGGGGGGACGCCCTACCAACTGAGCTAAGGACGCCCCCATGTATGGATAATTTTCATGCTTGTGGATGATTTAACTTCATAGATAAACAACATTTCAACTTTATTCTCGACATTTTTACTTGAAGTGCATAATGATTGGATGTATTAAGAGTCAAACAAATTATTAAAACATATATATATATAATAATAAAAAAATATCCTGAGCGACCAACGAAAAATGAATAAATTAACATAACGTAAAGGTGCAATAAGCTAAGGCTTCAGCCTACACTTTTTTTTTTTTTTACTCATGTATGTAATGTTGTGAATCTGTGTGATCGAAATAAACTGAAACTGAAGAGGGCTAGTTATGGTGTCATGCCTTATGCATTTACATATAGTGGGCGTCCTGGGGAAATGCACCTGTTGGAAGACCAAGAAGTACCATAGAATAAATAACTAAATACATCTTCACCTCATCACTAAAAACTCCAATATTACATACCATATCTTTACCTATTATTTCCCGTAGAACATCATTTTAAATGACACTTTAAACAGTGGAAAATGTCAATACTCTAGACTTAAATATTGTAGATTTTTAGCCCACGCTTAGAGCCATGTGTTCTTGCATTTCGTTGAGACTATCAGGTCGTTTGGGGTCCCACAGGAAGCTGCTGTAGGGATCAAACACATACCTGTCTGATTGCTGCTGTGATTTTCATAAACACCAGGCCAATCTGGAGGCCATTTTGTCCACACACACACACACACACACACACACACACACACACACACACACACACACACACACACACACACACACATTACCAAGATTCCTCCTGTAGCGAACGCCACATAGAAAACTTTTGTGATTAATGACAACCTAAAGGTGCACCATGTAACTTTGGGTGTGTCAGAAAAGTCAACAAATTCTAAGGTATATTCTCATAACTGAATAAACAAACTTTCCTCACAGGAAAATGTAGATCCCTGGAACACTGTTTGAAGTTAGAAAGCTTCCTGAAAAGTTACTGTTTCACTGTTGTTGTTGTTGTTGTTGTTTACAGCAGCAGGGCCCACAGTTTGGTTTACAAACTTAATCTAATCTTACATTTGGTTCCAGGTTCCTCAAAAAAATTGTGCTTTGATTTATGATGATAGAATTATTCAATACTAAGAATTACTTGATTGGTAAACTAACTTTAGGCTCTACGAATGTAAACAAACCCCCCTCCTCTGAAACTGCACACTGCCCCTTTAAGATCTTGTTATGGATATTAATATGATAATCAAGTTTGTTTGTGTTGTGTTCTCTGGTGCCATCTAAGTCTAAACATACATACTCTAGTTTTAGTATATCAGAACATAACAACCTAGAATAATACATTTTAATTAGGCTATTGTTCTGCTTCATTCAATTGATCTGAGTGTTTTACTTGTTGTTGTCTCTTTGTCAGCTTGTTGTGTATTTCTATTGTATATTGTGTATTGTATGTATAGAACTCGACGTCATTGTAAAAGAGGGTCCTCACCCCTCAATTGATCTTTTGAGGTTAAATAAAGGAAAAGGAAATGACATACCAACCTAGTACAACATTCACCATTAAACCTGCAGTGTGTAGAGTTTTGGGTTTTATTTCCTAGCAGATTTTGTAGAAAGTAATTACAATATCCATAAGTACATTTAATTTAGTGCATAAAAAATAACACAACATTTTTTTTTTAATTATTATTTTTTCCCTTAGAAAGGGTCTCATATATGTCCATATTTATGCATATTTTGGACCAAGGCCTAGTGCCGCCATCTTGAAAGTGTCATAGTTGGAATGTCATCAGGTGCATTGTTTAGAATTTAGAATTGTTCTTGTCCTTGAAGGCCACTGTAGCTTCTGTTATTATTCGAAAGGTTTGGGGTTACCCAGGGAGTGTTGCATTCTAGAACTTTCTAGAACTTTCTTGATGATGTCATATTACACACTGCACCTTTAAATCAGAACTTTTTGTTAATTAGATAACTTGTAGGCTATTTAGATTGACAATGGCACCTGTTCAGTTGAGTTCAGTTTTATTTTGTCATTGTTACAGATAACAACTAAATATTATCAAAGCAAAACACAAATAGGCATAAAGTCTTAGTTGTCCACCAATTAATACATTAATACATTATTAAATCGGATCTCCATGAATCAATTAAAGCTGGGGTGGAGGAATTGGGGAGAAAATGGCAGTTGGGATAGAGATTCGAATCCAAATACCTCAACCGCTCCACTTGTTCTCTTTGGTCCCTCCCCTATGGTCCCTCCCTGACACGCTCTACACCAACAAAGTCGGTGCCAAAGTGAATGCACAGTCCCAACAGCCAATAAGAGCAGAGAATCGGAGCCTCGCTCTGATTGGTCAAATTGTACAGCTCATGTTAACTTTGACCAATCAGAAATCACATACTCCAGCTTCAATATCTACATAAACAAATAAACTTGATTTTAATATTATGATTATAATATCAATATCTTCCATAACAATCTCCAGACTCCAATACTACTTTGTTCTCTGACTGATGCTGACATGAGCCACATGCCATGTCCAATTTAATGCCCGATTTTCTGTGATTTGTCGCCCTGCCAACCAACACATAATAAATCCATATTTAAGTTGTGCTCTGTAGCGTTTCAGAGGTAAAGTTGAGGCTGGCATAACTCAGAGGAAAGCTTTTAAAATATATAAACTGTCCCTGAGATCTTTAAGCCTTCCTCTTCCTATAAACAAGTCACGGAGAGTAGGGGATGGTTGTCTAAACTTCCCCCGTCACCAGTGCTTGAAGTGGAATTAATGGGGCGCTCCGGTGGTGTAGTGGATAGAGCGCGTACCATATTGGCTCCGGCCTTCGTTGCAGTGGTCGTGGGTTCAAATTCGACCCGTGGACCTTTACTGCAGGTCATTCCCCCTCTCTCTCTCTCTCTGTCTCCCCATTTCAACTCTGTACCACACTCACACTCACTCACTCACACACACACACACACACACACACACACACACACTGAAACACACACTCTCACACACACACACACTTCCTCTCTCATTGTCTTTGCTGTGGGATACAGCGTTGGCACCCTTCTCGGCCCATTCAGCTCCGGTGTTTAATTAAGTCGTTTTTCTGTAAGAGAAGCTTTTTTCTTCGGGGCCTCTGACAAACTGTTTCGTCACTGTGTGTACGATTAGATTAGGAAACACGTTTGCTGGAACTCACACAGCTCTGAAAACAGGCGCTTCATACACATGGGAACAAATCTCATTCGCTCCTTCACTGGACATCAGGTATTCAGGGTAGTATAATCTGTGTGGAAACTGTACAGGCCATTTCAAGAGAGAGTTTAAAGACCAATACTTCACTGGTGGAAATATGAAGATGTATTGAACTCTGAGATCCTATGATGTATTAATGTGCAAAATAATTAGAAATCGGTTCATCCTAGCCTGAGGCAAGGCAGAAAGAGTGTTTTATGGTCTCACTGTCCAACCCTACGTTTTCCCATGTGTGACATCACACATGGGAAAATGTAGGGTTGGGATTAACAGGACAGCTGGGCCGAGGGAAGACTGAGGGAAGAAAAAACTTCATTCAAACGGGCGCTTATACAAATGGGAAAATCTCACCACTCCTTCAGTGACTATCAGGTATTCAGGATATAATCTGTGTGGAAACTTTAACAGGCCATTTTAAACAGAGAGAGCAAGATTGTAGATGAACTAGGGAGGCAAGGTTATGCTGTAATGGTCATTGTAAGGTTAAACCTGCAGTGTGTAGAATTTTGGGTTTTATTTCCTAGCAGATTTTGTAGAAAGTAATTATAATATCCATAAGTACGTTTAATTTAGTGCATAATAGCTGAAAAAAAATGTTTTAATAATTTTTTTTTTCTTAGAAAGGGTCTCATATATGTCCATATTTCTGCATATTTTGGACCAAGGCCTAGTGCCGCCATCTTGAAAGTGTCATAGTTGGAATGTCATCAGGTGCATTGTTTAAGATTTTGAATTGTTCTTGTCCTTGAAGGCCACTGTAGCTTCTGTTATTAATTCGAAAGGGGTGGGGTTACCCAGGGAGCGTTGCATTCTAGAACTTTGTAGAACTTTCTTGATGATGTCATATTACACACTGCACCTTTAATTTTGTGTCAAAATTAATAGCCAAAAAAAGCATAAGATTGAGCTCCCCCCAGGATGTCCAAAGTTATCAATGTACATCATCTCCACAGTCTTTTGGTCTTTGTAGCAAATGTTCCACTTCAGACAGATTTGAGCTTCAATTTAGTTTTAAATCCCGTTAAGAATGACGACATTCACTGAGGAGTGAGTGTGTTGGCTTCACGCTCCAACACCCAGCGTTTCCTTCACAGCATGCCTATAGCAGCTCCCTCCCTCTGTGTGTGTGTGTGTGTGTGTGTGTGTTTCACAGATCAGCAGTGGGCCGGGGATGTATTACCAAGGTTACACATCTCTTTACAAAATGCATGTCACACAACTTAAACAAAGATAGATCTCGATCTATCTATCTATCTATCTATCTATCTATCTATCTATCTATCTATCTATCTATCTATCTATCTATCTATCTATCTATCTATCTATCTATCTATCTATCTATCTATCTATCTATCTAACCATCCATCCATCCATCCATCCATCCATCCATATGTGTTTAAGATAATAATAGATAGAAACTTCATCAGAAGTAAAATGTCTCTCTCTTTCTCTATTTCTCCCTCTCTATCTCTGTCTCTCTCTGTCCCTCTTTCTCCCTCTCTCTCCCTCCCTCTATCTCTCTCTCTCTCTCTCTCTCTCTCTCTCCCTCCCTCTCTCTCTCTCTCACAACACCCCATATGATGTCACCGCTCCATCAACTACACTAGCGCAGCAGGAACAGCCACTCTGCTGCCAAACTCTTAATTGCTTTTTTCTTCACACACACACACACACACACACACACACACACACACACACACACACACACACACACACACACACACACCTGCTTGGGTGTAACCGGGCGTACATCACCCATCACCATCAGCACAATCACCAGCTCATTACCAGGCAGAAATTCGGTGCCCGTGCCCATAGGGGGATTGCGTGTGTGTGTGTGTGTGTGTGTGTGTGTGTGTGTGTGTGTGTGTGTGTGTGTGTGTGTGTGTGTGTGTGTGTGTGTGTGTGTGTGTGTGTGTGTGTGTGTGTGTGTGTGTGAGAGAGAGTGTGTGTGTGTGTGAGTGTGTGTAGGGGATCCATGACTATTTTGAGGAATGACCTAATTGAATTTAGCAGCATGGGGCTGGAGCACAGAGGCATTCACACTAATTATGGATTTTAAACTGTGTCCTTCATTAACCTTGACTCACTTCTGTTATCGTTAGAAATTATAAAATCTATTATCTAGCCATGAAATGAATTTTTTTCAATCTATTTTTAATTCAAATTGAATTTTTATCTTTAATGCGATTATAATTTTTAAAAGTGTATCTCTTGGAGGCTTCTTCAACCATATAATTGAAATTTAGAGATCCTACTTTGGACAGATAAGATGGTTATGATATACAGTAAGCTATTAACATATGATATTTGAGAAAATTTGTTCAGTAAACACACACACACACACACGCACCAAAGCATGCACACAGACACACACACACACATGCACAGACGCAAGCGCACTCATACACACACACACACACACACACACACACACACACACACGCACACACACACACACACACACAGACACACACTGCTCTTGAAAGAAAATAAGAGTGTGTGTGAAATGCAGTGATGTGAACTGTTACTGTACTTGCTTTTTTCTTCAGGCACACACACACTTGCATGCACACACACACACACACACACACACACACACACACACACACACACACACACACACACACACACACACACACACACACACACACACACACACAGCTCTTGAAAAAATGAAGACTGACGTGAACCCTTACTGTACTTTGTCTCTAAATATATCTTCTCTACATCTGCTCCTGGCGGTTCCAGGTGCAGCGGTTTGGGGTCGAGGGTAGTTAGTGTCGACATCCAGCTGCCTCCAATCAAAACCACCAACACCCATCACACATAATAACCTAATGCTCAGGGGCGCTCCGGTGGTGTAGTGGATAGAGCGTGTACCATATTGGCTCCGGCCTTCATTGCAGTGGGTTCAAATCCGACCTGTGGACCTTTACTGCATGTCATCCCCCCTCTCTCTCTCTCTCTCTCTCTCTCTCTGTCTCTCTCTCTCTCTGTCTCCCCATTTCAACTCTGTACTGTCTAATAAAGCTTGAAAATGGCCAAAAAATAATAATATAATATAATGCTGCACTTAAGGCTACTGCAGCTGTCAACATCTTGTCTGTAAGACTTGAGTGAAAACAGCTGTCAAGTAGTCTCCTTTTCACTATTATTTTTTGTTGTTGTGAAGAATACACTTAAAAGGTGGAGTCAGTGATTCTGGAGAACGCTAGTTGTCAAAATTACTCTTAGTCAAAATCAGTGAATATCTCCTCATGATCTGCTACCTGTCCGTATTGTGTGTGTGTGTGTGTGTGTGTGTGTGTGTGTGTGTGTGTGTGTGTGTGTGTGTGTGTGTGTGTGTGTGGCGCTGAAGATAACTCCAGGGTTAATACACAGCAGCATAGGCTCTGTAATTGGGTAGCGGAGTGTGAGGAGATAGGACTTTGACAACAAGCAATCCCCAGAATCGCTGACTCCACTCCACCTTTAAAAAAAAATTGACTGTCAAAGTAAAAAGCAATGACGTGGATCCATAATATATTGTATCCCTATTAGTGGAGCAGATACAGTATGTGCTACAATCTATATATTTGTGATACAAGCGTGAAAATTGACATGAGCATTCTCCATGGGTGACTTGACAAGAAAATTGTCCAAGACAAAACATAAAAAAAAATAATAAAAAAATTATGAAAAAACCCATCAATACATTTCTATGATAAATGTTCAAATTCACAATTTCAAATGTCTCGGACCATGTTCTTGTCCAGTGACCCATGGAGACTCATGCTCGTGGCAATGTTCACGCTTGTATCATCAACTGAAAGATTCTGACGAAGATAAGCACTTAACCGCTCCACTATACAGTATGTGAGGTGAAATAAACAGAGAATTTTTTGGCAAACACAACCTTTTGGACTAGATTTTTTTTTCCTATGAAATTGGCCTATTATCCAAACAAGAGTATAGAACACCAATAGTACACCATGGCTATAGAAAACATCATTTTCTAGCAGAGACACTAAAGGGTCGACCAGCACATCTGGCTTTAATCAACCGCGGTTTCATCCCAAATCAATTTAAACTGCATTTATCAGTGTCTGTGTGAAAGAGTCAGTCAGTCATATCTGCTTCCAATTACATCTAACTGCTGTAATTGTCTGTCACTCTATAGAATAACAGAATTAACCTTTCAGGACATTCACACGTCTCTCCCAACAGACGAACCCAGTGGAGGATGTGATTTCCTTTCTCAAAATTCTTCCAATCAGTGAACGACAGCTCAGGTGTGTCAACAGATGGTAGATAGAGGGGGCCGACTCGGAACCAAAAGGTCGCTGGTTCGATCCCCGGGAACCGCACAGGAGGGGGGGTTATTTGTAACACTCGAGCGGCTGGTATTACATCTATCATCTCTACCATGTGTCCTTGAGCAAGTGTGATGATCCCCTAATATGTGGAACTGCATGTGTGTGTTAGAAATGAAGGAGCTGAATGTAATTTTCGATTGCCGATCACGACTTTCACACGTTCTCTCCCTACACATCCAATTTCTGTCTTTTATATGTTGTTGATCATTTCATCTGTTGTGTTTTTTTAATTAGTTTTATTCCTAGACGTATTTTTTTTACTTTGCTTTTATTTTTCTGTGCACATTGTAAAGCACTTTGTGACCCTGTCTGTGAAAAGCGCTATAAGAGTACATTTTACTTACACACACACACGCGCGCACACACACACACACACACACACACACACACACACACACACACACACACACACACACACACACACACACACACACACACACACACACACACACACACACACACACACACACACACACACACACACACACACACACACACACACACACACACACACACACACAGAACCAGTTTGCCGAGGATGACACATTCTCCTCCGGGGGAAACATCTGCTCAGAGCTGTGTATTTATAAGTCGGAAATTGTAGGTCAAAGTGACAGCCTACCTCCTCAGGTATTTAACTGCCTTTACACACACACACAGTCACACACACACACACACACACACAGTCACACACACACACACACACACACACACACACACACACACACACACACACACACACACACACACACACACACACACACACACACACACACAGAGCTGAATTGTAGGTCAAAGTGAGAGCCGACCTCCTCAGGTATTTACCTTCACAGCTGACAGCGGATGAAGGTTTTAGGGCCATCTCAGAAAATCTGATTATCTATCCACTTAAAAAGGTATTTTGCCAGCGTCTTATGTTAGTATATTGTAATTTTTTGTTCAAGATTATTTTTTTTTGGCATTTTTCAAGCTTTAATGATAGTACAGAGCTGAAATGGGGAGACAGAGAGAGAGGGAAAATTGTATTACTGTATTCCTGGGGACAGGGAAATCGATGGACCTGTTCCCATCCTTCTCGTGTAGACAGAAAAGCCAGAATATCTAACTCCAATTCACTTTTCTGATTGACAAACGGTATCGTGAATAGTCGAAAATAGTTTTTTTCCCAGTGAATTTCCCGCTGGTCTCTTTTCTAACTCTTCAATCTTCTTTTTTTGTTTTCTTTTCTGGCATTTTCAAGCTTTATTAGACAGTACAGAGTTGAAATGGGGAGACAGAGAGAGAGAGAGAGAGAGAGAGAGAGAGAGACAGAGAGAGAGAGAGACAGAGAGGGGGGATGACCTGCAGTAAAGGTCCACGGGTCAGATTTGAACCCGCGACCACTGCAACGAAGGCCGGAGCCAATATGGTACGCGCTCTATCCACTACGCCACCGGTGCGCCCCACAAACTCTTCAATCTTCCTTAACATTTTTTCTGTCGAGATCCTTTTTTCCCTTTTTCTCTCTTCACCTCTTAATCTCTCATTTTCAACACTCCTCTGTTCTGCTGCACATCTTCCGTCACCCTGTTGTCCCACATTCTACACACACACACACACACACACACACACACACACACACACACACACACACACACACACACACACAGACACCCTCTCACACACACACACCAACCCCTATTCAGAGCCTCATGCCTTCATCCTTACTGTCTGCCCCTCCTTTCTCTCCCACCATTAACATTTTTTAATCCTCCTTCTCCTTCATTTGTCTTCGTTTCTGGGTGGGTAAGGGAACCTGGGAACTGGGAATTGGGAACGGGAGGGTTTAAGGGGTTTTCTTTAACAGTTTTTTGGACAGCCAACCCATTTTGTCGCTGTTGGTGTCCGCTTGGTTTCTCTGCCTGGGTGAACCACAACTCGGTTCGGTGTGGCGCGCATTCATTTCACTTTCCCACAGTCACAAGTTGGGAAGGGTATACGAAAATAAGCGAAACAGTGCCGCACCTATTTTTTTGTTAACTCTTTCGTTTTGAGCACCAATCCGTCCTAAAGGATTCCAAAAAGGGGTGGAGCTACACACTGCTTTCTGTCTGTCGATTGGTCGAAAGTATCATCATCTCCGTTCGCGAGATAAACGGCTGTGTGTTTAGAGCAATAGACTGTTTACTACAAGGGCCGGCATAAGCCCCGCCTACCAAATAAAGGGTACTGGCTGCAGTGGAAACGCAAACCTGTTCCGAATCAACCCAAACCGTACTGTACCGCCCAGTGGAAACAAGGCATAATGGATGACGGGGCAGATCAGGGTGGCCCACACACACACACACACACACACACTAAAACACACACACACACACACACACACACACACACACACACACACACACACACACACACACACACACACACAGAGCATCAACCATTCCTGCCCGGCGCCTCTGAAAGGGAAGGGACCACTCACATCGAGGGCCCATTGCAGCGCAGAACAAGTGGAGCTCCCGTAGAGTGGCTGGTGGAGGGCCATTTGATTTGTCCCATACACTATCCTCTTCAACTGCCTGAGAGTGTGTGGTCTCTCTCTCTTTATCTCTCTCTCGCTCTCTCTCTCTGTATCTGTCTCTCTCTCTCTCTCTAGCTCCCTCTCTCTCTCCCTGTCTCTCTCTCCCTCCCTGTCTCTCTCTCTCTATATCTCCATCTCTCTCTCTATCTCTTTCGCTCTCTCTCTCTCTGTCTCTCTCTCTCACTCTCTCCATCTCTCTCTCTCTCTCTTCCCCCCTCTCTCTCTCTCTCTCCATTTCTCTCTCTCTCTATTTCTCTCTCCCTATCTCTCTCTCTGTCTCTCCCTCCCTCTCTTTTTTATCTCTCTTACTCTCTCTCTCTTCCCCCCCCCTCCCTCTCTCTCTCTCTCTCCCTCCCTCCCCCCCTCTCTCTCTCTCAATATTTGATGGCCCTCATCTCTCAAACCTAAAGCCTGAATGCTAAAAAAAATAAAATAAAAAAAGTAACACAAAAAAGACCAACCATAAAAGCCCCTTGTGTGGAGTGTGTAGGTCGGTCAAAGTCCTCTCCAGTAGAGAAAAAGACCCCCGATTCTCTTCACCCCATACACACACACACACACACACTATTCATCCACTGTGAAGGGGATCTAAGCAGGTGATATGGGGAGAGAGACGCTGGTTAGGCAGATGTTAGCAAGCACAAAAGGATTTCGACGATGGGCCTCAACAAGAAGCTTTTCAAGTATTTACAGAACATTTACATTTTACGTTTCAGGCATTAGACTGATCCTCTTATCCAGCTCAGACTCCATTATAGTGCAGCAGGAGAAAAGGCTTAAATTCCACCATCACCGACGTTACAAGCTAATGGTGGCAGGGGGTCGCGCTGTACAGGGCTCCAAGGCAAGGCAAGGCAAGTTTATTTCTATAGCACAATTCAGACACAAGGCCATTCAAAGTGCTTTACAGGGGGCAAGAAAATTAAAATACATCAAGTATATTATAGACATTAGAAAAGCGAATGAGAAATAAAACATTTAAATTAAATAAAAAGTACAGGTTAAAAAGGGGAAACAGAAAAGTCTTCAGATTTGATTTAAAGGAGCTGAGAGTTGCAGCAGACAGACCTCAAGTTTTTCTGGGAGTTTGTTCCAGATATTTTCAACCATCACCGACGTTACAAGCTAATGGAAGCAGGGGGTCGCGCTGTACAGGGCTCCAAGGAAGAAAAGAGACGTGAGATACAGTATGTTCAGTTCTAGCCACAATAGGTGAAACTGGACTAACAAGGACTCTTCACTTAGAATAAAAAGTTTTTCTGGACACTTTGGAGGAACTAAACACAAGCCTATACAGCTCTGGAAGAAATTAAGAGACCAGTCGGGATTTTTCTTCAGTCTACATCTCTACATTACTTAAAGGCCTACTTCATGAAGGTGTATGACATCACAGAAAGAGAAATGTAGGGTTAGACAGTGAGACCATAAAACACTCTTTCTGTCTTTTCTCAGGCTAAGATGATCCGATTTTTTAAAAAAATTGCACATTTATACTTCATAGGATCTCCGAGTTCAATACACCTTCATATTCCAATCGGTGAAGTAGGCCTTTAATGGAAATGCTTGAAATGACAATTTTTTTGGGGGGTTGAATTTGTTAGAAATGTTGTCAGTATTTTGTTGAATTAAACCAAAATGTTCATTCTACTCAAACATACTGTATGCTTATAAATAGTAAAACAAGAGACACTGAACTTTTTGAGTGGTCTCTTAATTTTTTCCAGAGCTGTACGTATATAGGGTTATGGCAACAATGGTAGAGACTGGACTAACAAGGACTTTTCACATAGAAAAAAATAGTTTTTTTGGACACTTTGGGGGCCTGAAAACAAGCCTGTATCACCTATAGTAAAGTTAATTTATTCATCCCTATTTTGTTTCTGTTTTCTATATGTCATCCTTGTGATTGTGTTTATTGTGTATGCTCGTCTGTGCAAAATAAAATAAAAAATTCTTCTGATAGTCTTCCTCCTGTTTCTCAACCTCTTCTCTCTTTCTTTTTCCCTTTAATTCATCCCTCCATCTCTGTCCATGGCCGTGTCAGGCTGGGCAGACGTCCCTTTACTGCCCCACTGACAGACCAAAAAAAAAAAAACGATTTCCAGTCAGGGGGTATTTGATGACCAGATT
>NC_137234.1:4202378-4207378 GCF_949987685.1 Ammodytes marinus
AGGAGCTGGACAGATGGTGCTGAATTTTTTCTCCTCGTGTGTCTTTTCTTCCAGATTCAGCCATTCACTCACACACACACACACACACACACACACACACACACACACACACACACACACACACACACACACACACACACCATCAACCATTCCTGCATTGACACACACACAAACACACACCGTACACACACACACACACACACACACAGCATCAACCATTCTTGCGTTGGCACCTCTTTTGTGCACCATCGTTTCATCAAAGCTTCATTTAAAAAACGACTGGACCATCTGAAAACACACACACACACTCACACACACACACATCGTACACACACACACACACACACACACACACACACACACACACACACACACACACACACACACACACACACACACACACACAGCATCAACCATCCCTACGTTGGCACCTCTTTTGTGCCCCAACGTTTCATCAAAAGCCTCGTTTAAAAAACTGGCCAAAAAAAAAAAAATTGTTTAAAAGGGAGGCGGCCCCAGAAGGCTTTTCTGCAGGTAGCGAAGCATCCAGCTCAGATGCAGCCTCACTGGCTCACTGGCCCGCGCACAAAAGCTTTTCACATCTCCCTTAGCCCAAAATCTGGCTGCTACTCGCTTTCCTCCCCTCCACCCCTCTCCCTCACACACACACACAGTCAGTCACACACACATACACACACACACACACACACACACAGACACAGAGAGAGAGAGAGAGAGAGAGAGAGAGACACACACACACACACACACACACACACCCCTAATCTTTGTTTCAAGTCTCACCCCCCTGTAAAAAGACTCAACGAAGCAGATCAGTGTCCTCACTGGCACGCTAAGGCCGGGCCGGTACGGTGTGTGTGTGTGTGTGTGTGTGTGTGTGTGTGTGTGTGTGTGTGTGTGTGTGTGTGTGTGTGTCAGCCCGTACGGTGGGGGGGGGGGGGAATGGAGGGATAAGGAGCCGGAGAGAGAGACCCCCTTACAGTGTTCAGGATTATAGAGACAAATCCTGATTCAGCTGCAATGACTTCCTAAAGCTCTCCAACCCTGCAGGACGCAAAGGGGCGGGTCGCTTGTTATGAAGAGTTGTTATGTCGTAAAAAATGCACTGAAATGTCATTTTAATTCGATTGATTCTAACTATGAACAATGTCAATGCCACATTCACCTGCCAAGATCCAGTGATATATATATAACCAATCGATACATTACATTAGGAGCTCATTTATCAACGAGTATCTCATTAGCCTGTCTCCTTCTTATTCTCTTTTAAACCTGCGATGAAGTATTCTTTTGTCCAATGGAAAAGTTGACATATATATCACCTTTAAAGTTTACTCGTTGAGCTTGATATCAATCCAGCAGTTACAGAGCAACATGATCATTCATTTAGAGTTGTGTTTGTGTCACCTGATGAGTAAGTAAAAAGCGGAGCCTTACAAACTTGCTAAAGCGATATGTGGACCCAAGGACCAACTTGTGCTTGTTCTGGGTTGGGGAAAGGTTTTAACGATGTGTTATATCACTGCATGTTTCTGTTTTTCGACAAAACTTAACATTTGTAGAGTAAACTTTCTGTAGACGGCTCATGCTTTGCCATTTCTAAAAACGTATGAGAACTGAAACAAATATGTAATCGAAACTTCAAAGTCAAGTCAAAGTCAAAGGTTGCGTTCCGAATCGCATACTTTCTACTATATAGTATGTAGAAAAAAGATTTAGGATGTCCCGATTCTTGTGGCCAGATTTAGGATGGTTAGAAGTACCCGGATGTCCTACTTTATGCGGCCAAGATTGTTAGTGGTGAAAAGTGCATCCTATTTTGGCGATTCTGACCCACAATCCAGTGCGCACGTGAAGTGACGTCACATCGACGAAGCCTCCATATGAAGACAAACGGGGATGCGACGGATATAAAAGCAAAAGGCAAGATCAAGGCGCAATGTTATGATGAAATAAGAGATTAAAGTATGTCCCAATAGTATGCATACTGCATCCTAACTAGATTCTTTTTATCGTCGGATGTAGTATGTAGAATAGAAAAAAGAAAGAGTATGCGATTCGGAACGCAACCAAAGTGTTTTATTGTCAGTTCTGATAAATGCAAGACATACATCAGAATCAAAATGGCGTTTATCTCTGACCCACGGTGCAATAGGAACACACTTGTACTAAAAGATTTCCAACAACCAGACTGACGAGCAAAGCAACATGATCACTTTTTTTTTAAACGTTTTTTTTTTTTTTTTTTTGGCATTTTCAAGCTTTATTAGACAGTACAGAGTTGAAATGGGGAGACAGAGAGAGAGAGAGAGAGAGAGAGAGAGAGAGAGAGAGAGAGAGGGGGGATGACCTGCTTTAAAGGTCCACGGGTCGGATTTGAACCCGTGATCACTGCAACGAAGGCCGGAGCCGATATGGTACGCGCTCTATCCAATACACCACTACACCACCAGAGCACCCCTACCACACAATCACTTCTGACACGTGATGATAGACAGTAAATTAACTAAAGGGAGTTGTTTCTGCTATGAATTGAAACAAATATAGGTTGACTGGCTCCTCAAAACTCCTGTCAAGGAAAAAAACTTAATTCGTTCTGTGGGGTCATCCCTATGTTCCCACAGAACGATGGTTCCACAGCCCTATGTTACTAAAATTGGCAATTAGGTTCAAACATCACAGCTGGGTGGTTAGGGTACACACACACAAACACACACATGCACACACACATGCACACACACACACACACACACACACACACACACACACACACACACACACACACACACACACACACACACACACACACACACACAGCTGGGTGGTTAGGGCTAAGGTGAGGGGACAGGGAGAGGTTAGAATAGGATTGAGACCGACACACACACACACACACACACACACACACACTATTATCTATTATATTGTTTAATTACTTAGAAATGTGTGCTCATCGGGCTGTGGGGACATATACACACTCCCCTTTCCTGTATGTCCTTCACTATGGTATTTTTTTAAAACCTGCGTCTCTTCATTTTTCGCTAAAACACATGTTGGAACAGGCTCCACTTTACAGCTTAAACAAGCAAATTTACTGCAAAAACACAGACAACTGACAATTCCAACACTTTAAACATAACAACAAGTCTCTTCCTTCCCCTCAGGGCCTGCTTACTGCAAGGTGACAACATCATTGTCCTCAAGCACTGGTCAATTTTGAGATTTTTGTCTATTTTACTTCCATAACATGTCTTCTTTCATACTAGTATAAATCAGAGGTCCAACATGTACATTCAGGTGTTTATTTGACCAAACCTTGTCTGTTTAAAATCTGAATCAGAAAATCTTTGGTTTTTAAAAAGTTTCAAATGTAGGCCAACGCATAATTAGTTAGATATTGCCAATTTGCGTATTTATTCCAACGTTTAAAAAAAAATGCAATACAAAATAACTATTGTAATGCAAGTAGCCTAATCAGCTGGCGAAGTGTCATGATGATATCTATAAGTTAAAAATGTTACTCTAGTCACCTGCACTGTGTCTCTAATAAAGCGAGTACAGTCACATTCACGTAACTCCAAGTCTTTAAAAATAATAAAATAACAATAGTTTTACATATTCTTCGGGGAGATATGTGAGTCTAAGCTTTTCACGGTGATGTTATCAATCAATCAATCAATCAATCAATCAATCAATCAATCAATCAATCAATCAATCAATCAATCAATATCCTTTATTTAACCAGGTAAAAATTAATTGAGATTAAAATCTCTTTTTCAAGAATGACCAGCTGGCCAAGAAGGCAGCACCATGATAACATAAGCACAATCAACCACAATTCTCATACACCACATTCAACATCAATTAAATTACAATACAAGATCAGGGACAAGACAAGACTATATGAAGATTGAAATGAGTACAGTTAAAAATTAAATAAATAAACTGGTGACAGGTGAGTGAATAAACCCGGCAGTTATCAGAAAATACCTTTACAAACTATTATTCTAGAGAGAAGCCTTACAGGATAATCAGAATCACAATCACAATCCTTTATTGTCATGGTACCTACAGTGTACAACGAAACGGTAGCAGCATCCCAGTATACACACAAACACTAAATATAAAAATAGTTAAAAAAAAAATAGTGTAGGGCATCAGTGAAAGTACTGTAGCCTAATTATTACGGCTGTTGTTGTTGCCAGATATATGGAGCCTTCCTTTGACACCCTTAATAAGCCAGTCAGACTACCGTGTCCAAACTTCTCTTTTCATGGCTGACAGCTCCGGTCTGTCTGTGTGGCTGATATACGTGACGCATTACCGCCTCTGTCTCTCTGTCTCTGTCTCTCTCTCTGTCTCTCTCTCCCTTTCTCTCTCTCTCTCTACCTCCCCCTCTCTCTCTCTCTCTCTCTCTCTCTCTCTCTCTCTCTGGGCCTCTCTCTCGTTCTCTCTCTCTCTCTGTCTACCTCTCTCTCTCTCTCTCTCTCTCTCTCTCTCTCTCTCTCTCTCTCTCTTTTAATCTGCGCTCCCACAGACACCGAGACGATCAGTGACTCGTCGCATCAACTGTAAAAATCACACGAGCGAGATATCTCATCTCTTTAAAAACCACTTTGGATTTCATTAAGAACCATTTTGGAGTCGTTTTACTTGAACGTTTCCAAAAGGCGCACACCGCGTTACGCACGGCAATGGTGAATTAAGTGAATAAACAAGAGCAATTTATGGCTGAATTGAAGATGAATACACACACACACACACACACACACACACACACACACACACACACACACACACACACACACACGCACACACACACACACACACACATACACACACACACACTAGATAAAGGCATCTTTGGTTCCTTTTTGGGACAGAATTCACTTCCCAGATCACTTGAACTATAGCTGCGAAAATTTAAATCACCTTTTAAGTTCGCGCAGCAAGTTCAAAAACACAAACACATCTAAACACACGAG